>NW_015662923.1:455777-471087 GCF_001515625.1 Sinocyclocheilus rhinocerous
ACCCCAAATCAAACAAGTAAGTTACACAAATAAAATAAATCTCTTAATAGGAACAAACTAAGGCTTTGTCTGTGCTCTTTCCATTTAAAATTAGAGGCAACCACTGGATTTTAATCATGATCCAAACAAAGATGCAACATACATCCATGAGTAGTTTTTAATCTAAATTAGATTGTATAATTTTGAAATTTGAAGCAAAAACAGAATGGTCTGACTTTAGTTTTGTGAAATTATACTACATAAAACATATCTGAACGAAACAGCAGACAAGCTGAATGGGACGCAGATTCACTCTCTGACAGCAGGTGGCACTTATGAACAGCAATGATAAAGTGTTTCCTGGGTTACCTTACCGCTGTAAACAAAGCAGAGCTGTGCTTATGAACACTACTATGCATTGTTCAGAGGCAAGATGAAAAGAAAATACCACGCAAACTTTTCTAAAGATAGTCAGTTCCCCTCAGAGATACATTCATATAAACTCCTACTCGAATTGTATCGCAATTTGTTTGGCATCTCAACCGATTTGAATCGTCACATATTTTAATAAATTTTTGACCGGCTCCATAATTTATTCAAATCCATATGTCTTGCTAACAAAGAAAACTAGGCTTCTAACCACAAGTTGAGAGCTGTAGCTCCAACCACAAATTATGTCTGCGATGCTGTTTGTGAATGTTTGTTTGAACTACGGTTTCAGGAAACACTGAAACGTTTAACTATGTTGGTATGTTGCCACCCTAGTTTATACACATGTATATCTGCAATAGACTTCAGCAGATGATTTTGCTAAACTAACACAATACAAAAAAAGACGCCATTAGCTAACACGACATTTAAGTTCATGCATTCATGACCTCAAGACTGGACTATTGTAATGCACCGCTAGCTGGTTGTCCTGCATCTTCAATAAACAAGCTACAAGTAGTCCAAAATGCAGCTGCTAGAGTCCTTACCAGGTCAAGAAATATGATCATATTACCCCAATTTTACAATCTCTACACTGGCTACATATTAAGTTCCGTATCAGTTACAAAATATTACTACGTACATATAAGGTCCTAATGGTTTAGCTCCTGTGTACCTAACTAGTCTTCTACCACGCTACAATCCATCACGCTCCCTAAGGTCGCAAAACTCTGGACTTTTGGTAGTACCTAGGATAGCAAAGTCCACTAAAGGAGGTAGAGCTTTTTCGCATTTGGCTCCTAAACTCTGGAATAGCCTTCCTGATAATGTTCGGGATTCAGACACACTCTCTCTGTTTAAATCTAGATTAGATATTAGATTAGATTTAAATCTCTTTAGCCAAGCATTCACATAATGTATCTCATAACCTTGTACTTCAGTTATATCTGATCGAATGCACATTATAATTTTTTGCTTGGTTCGAATAGCAGCTACGCAAATTTTTCTCTATTTGCTTCTCTGTTTCTGCCACAGGATGGGCATCCAGAGGTAACTAGGAATTACACAAGCTTCAGTCAGGATCCAACCCTAACAAAGATCTGAGATGACTGAACACCTGAGAAGAGACGATGGACCTCAGATGATGACAACCCTGAACCCACAGACAAAACTACTAAATTTTGCAATAAGTTTGATCGCAACATATAATCACTGCTGTTAATAGTGTTCAACGTTTGTTTGAATACATGTCATTAACTAACTGCATGATTTTGACTGTACATTTCTGCCATATGGACATCACCTTGTCATAGTCGCCACTGATAAGCTACTGCTAAATATAATGTAGAAACTTACATTTTCTGTGAAGCTGCTTGGCAATGATTTGTATCATGAAAAGCACTATACAAATAAATGTGATCGTGAATTTTATTGTGAATGACGACCAATTGACAAGATAGCAGGTGCATCGACGTGTCTGGAACGGTCAAATGTGGCATGTACCTATATTTATGATTTAAGTGTGATACATTGGCCGAAAAAGAGAAAACAGGAAATAAAAAAGCTAAAGTTGAATTTCACTGTTAGCATTATTGTTGTTATCATTTTGTTGTTGTTGTTGTTGTTTTTATTATTATTACTATTATTTTAAATATATATTTTAATAATATAGTTATCATAATTTTTTTGGCCACAATAATTGTGTAGTGAAAGTCAGATTGTGTGCCATTTGACAATGTGACTTCATTTTTTCACAGTGTGACTGTCTTGTTTAACTTTATCTCACAATTTACTCTATTTACGCAATTAGACTGTTATGTTTTAATTTGAATTCTAAGGTTGAAAGGAGCTACCATAATCAGATTTTTTTTCTTTACAGTAAATTAAATTTGGCACATATTTCGGTGGCATTTCTGTACCATTACTTGATTTGCATAATTCAATGAATTGCCTGCTATAACAGTGTGCTCAAGTGACTGTGTGCGCAAATAAATGACGCTATCAGCAGATGCAATTCATTCTTAGTGGATTTTCCCTGAGAGGTTTAATGCTCAAGGAATGGGAAGGAGCTAGTGAGAGACAGAAACAGATGAGAGAGAGAGGGGGGAGGGGGATGAGAAATCCAGTTCTTCCTGGACAAGGCCAAAAAAGAAAAGAAGAATGATGGAGCCTAAATGAAATGCCACTCTGGGAAAAGGAGGAAAAAGCGTGGCGAGAAAGCAGGTCAGCTGAATTGGCGGGGATGTTCTTGAGTGACTTTGCCCTCAGGCATAAGTCAGAGTGCTTTCTCTTCATCTTTCTTTCTTTCTTTCTTAGTTCTTTTTTCTTCTTCTTTTTTTCTTAGTAATATTTGCTTTGGCACACAATCTTACCTATTTAGTGCATCATGAGCGTTCCTTTTAAACATGAAACAGTACTCATAATGGATATAACTTCAATAATGTGATGTATATGAAATTGGTGAAGTTGGTAGGAAATAATGTATGTTTGGGCTTGTGTAACATGGGCTATAATATTAGTGGCAAGGAGGTACAATACCTGGAGGAAGTTCTCCGTTAGCATTCCCACTTAAGTGATGAGCGAGAGGACATTTGTTTCTGCACTGCACTGGGTAGCTCCACCTATAGTGAAATTTGACTGGTCCAAAATTTCGCTCCACACAACTGTTCTGATTGGCTGAAATTGTGTTCTGTCACACAGTTGTTTTGCTTCCATTGTGGATAGACAAATTAGTAGTCAAATAAAACATGCTGTGTCTCGTATAGGCTGTAAGAGTATGAGAGAGAGCTGTTCGGAGAAAAGAAAGATAAATGACCTTTAAAGTGCAACCAACTTCTAAGCTTTACACACACCCACAGAGTGAGAAACCTTTGTTTCAGTGTAGAGTTCCAAAAATAAAGTACTCTATCCATTTTATATAATACCTGTGATTTTGTAACATTAAAACATTGTTTCAGCCAGAAATGTCATAGCTGGGATCATACTAATAATAATGATAATAATTATGGAAATGATCTACTCATCAGTTTCTTTAATATATCCATCTCTTGCTCTCCTCTTCCACACTTCACAACTCATGAAGGGTTCAGCATGCTTCATTTAATGACAATTAATTAATTCCCACTCTCTCTCTTTAATGAGCCAAATCAGTCATAAGCCAAATGGAAAAAAAGGGAAAAAGTTAGCAAGTAGCTCCTTCTTAATGTCACCAGATAGGACGAAATGTTTCAAATCGACAAAATTATCCATGTGCTTTACTGAATGAGAGACACCAGCAGAAATCATCAAGCAGAAAATGTATAAATGTGAAGCTATTGTTCAATTATCATCTGCCCACTGCTGCTTAGGCGAATGTGTACTCATTAGTTAGGCATAAGCATGTGCTAATTTGAGGCTGTAGTCTTGGCTAATGTGGCTGTTCAACCTTATACACATTATAACCCTTTTGTTTGGGGTAGAAGAAGCGTAGCTTTGCTCTAAAAGAAAGAATAAAAAAGTCCACGTTGCAGATTCTGGCCAAAAACAGACTAAAGATAACTAATTTCTTCTATCTCAGCTTATCTCACTCTGACTCTTGAACTCTGCATAAAGCCAGTCAATCAGATTGCATCTTGCGGATTTATGAAAGTTGCAATTTTGTTTGCAATATGCATCTGACAGTATGCTGGTGTGCTGTCTGAGACTGATGTAGGATCTATGTCTCACAACAGACCCACCTACATGATGGAGACACACATCAAACCCGCACATTCCATGGAGGGTTTTCGAGGTTCGTCTCCCCAGCCATCTGCAGTCGTAAAACTCATGCCGGGTCAGTGAAGGTGAAGCATTTCCTGGACTGTTTGGCTATATCTCAAGATACGCTAAAAAGGACAGTACTTTCACGGTGCTTAAAAGCGTTTTACGGGCTTTCAAGGACCAGATAGAAATACCCTCATGACCAGTGGACGCATAAATTGCTAAACTCCGATCAACAAAAGAGACAATTTTATAGCTCCCTGTCCCGCAGGAGATTCTCCAGCAGACGCTCAGAGCAAACATGAGCGTGAACGAAGGACCCTTCCCTTTTCGAGCTGACAAATTATCATAAGTGTGTTAACCGTGGCCAGGAAAACACATATTTAATTTGTTAAAATATACTGAGAATCACCGGCTCGCTGGACGACCCTTGATTTAAAAGTATAAACTATTTAAAGTCAAAGTCAGTTTGATCAGGTGGACCTCGAATTCTCAGATCGAGTTCTTTTAGAACCTGAGCTAGAAATAAACCTGAATGAATTAATAATGATTAATTCCCTTACAACTGAGTAAAAATTATTACACTGATACCATTAATTCCACAACCTAAATATCTAACAGACCCATAAGGAATTCTGTCAGAGTGACGGGAGGTGAGGAGGCGGTCAATATCAGTCATTCAACGATTACAACCATTAATTCCACAACCTAAATATCTAACAGACCCATAAGGAATTCTGTCAGAGTCACGGGAGGTGAGGAGGCGGTCAATATCAGTCATTCAACGATTACATGACTGCCTTAGTGACAGAGAGGGCAGAGGTCACAGTCAGACCACCTCACAGACTACACAACTGATACTATTCTCACTCCTGAAGTGTACTGTAAAGATCATGGACAATGAGCACAAAAATAGACAAAAGAAACTGAAACATGTTTGACAAGCGTTTGCCCATTCAGAGAGGAATATGGATTGGGGGGAGACAGCGAGAGAGAGAGAGATAGAGAGATGCATCTGTGTTGAGCAGTCTATGCAGTAGATCTAGTTCTCCCTGCGGAAAACAGAGTGATGTCATCGCTAGCCCAAAGCAGGTCTAACACTGACCCGTATAATCCCAGTGGGAGTGAGCAAGATGACTGGCAACACTCCAACCAAAAAAAAGTAACACCTCATTATTCACATAAAAAGACTGTACACATGTTTCCACACCCATGCACAGTGAACTCACTATATTTGGAACAAAAGAGATGTATAACATGGGAAAGAGCAGTTATGGCCAGTTTGAATTTCCCTGCTGGCCCAGACTAGTTTATACCCGTTAGTGCCAGTCAAGATGGTGAAGTAGCCTATTATTATCATTGACTACCTCTGTATGGACAACAAAACAAAACACATTTCTCAAAATATCATGTTTTACAGGTGCATCTCAATAAATTAGAATGTCGTGGAAAAGTTCATTTATTTCAGTAATTTAACTCAAATTGTGAAACTTGTGTATTAAATAAATTCAATGCACACAGACTGAAGTAGTTTAAGTAGTTTGTTCTTTTAATTGTGATGATTTTGGCTCACATTTAACAAAAACCCACCAACTCACTATCTCAACAAATTAGAATACTCCATAAGATAAAAGAACCAAAGACTTAAACTACTTCAGTCTGTGTGCATTGAATTTATTTAATACACGAGTTTCACAATTTGAGTTGAATTACTGAAATAAATGAACTTTTCCACGACATTCTAATTTATTGAGATGCACCTGTATATTATTAATTATGAAACATTGATTTAGTACAAATACGTTTTTATACTAATTTTGCTTTTGCAAGGATGGGAACATTCTTGACATTTCTGTAACTGTCACGTCTGTATCGTGGTGTAGAGACAAGGAGCGCACGACGAAGAAGATAATACAGAATAAACATTTATTAACTCCACAGGGATAAGGACGAGACCACACGCACACAGTTAACATTCAACAATAACCGGCCAACTTAGATTGAACAGACAGGAACTTAAATACACAGACAAACGAGGATGATTAACGAGACTCAGGTGAACAGAATGACGAAATTAAATCAAAAACCATGACAACTAACAAGGCAAACAGAAGGTCCAAACTAACAGAATCTGTGACAGTAACATTCTTGAATATTCAATTGTTTTGGTACATTCCAGAACATTGTTGGACTAGTCATAAAAGACAAAAATCATCCAACGTGCACTTCTGAAGATTTGGACAACTCACTTTTGGTGACTTGAGTAATAACAGATTAGCTTAAGTTATAATATACTTGTATATAAGATATGTTTTTAGTTTTCATGAGCACTGTTAATGATATTCACACAAAGTAATGTGGTTTTCGTATTCAGCATGTTAAACCAAATAAACATTAAAAATAAAAGCGAAACAAAACTTTTATAACTATTTGTTTCAATGTGTTATCTTAGGTACTTATGTGTTTTTTACATTATTCAAATTGTTTAATTTGACTTTGAATATCATTTTTGCGTGACTTTGATAGCCATAATGAAAGTGACTATGGATAACTTAGACCATGAAAATAAACAAGAACGTTCAAACTGTAAAAAAAAAAAAACCAAAAAACCCAAGTGTATTCCATGCAAGACTGTATCAATCACTATGTATTTTGAATAATGTTAAAATAGTTACATTTTTATTAATTTGATGTTTATTACTTATCCATGTTGTTGTGAACAGCCACATTTTCCACATTTTGTCATACCCACATTTTCTATAATACTCTACTGACAAATCCACATGGCGAGAAATCTCACTTTTTATTTTTTGGGGAAATAAAAGAGAACTCATGTTCCCTTTTCATTCAAGCTAGCCTCTGACAATTTGCAATGACGCATTGTTGGAGGAAGCAGACGCTGGCATGGATAATGGCCACCATTAGCACAGGGTCACCTTCAGTCGGCTGGCTGCCGGAGCAATACACAAGCACTCAAAGTGAATGACTCAATTATAGACAAACATGAGTAATGCGAGATCTGCAACTCTCCGCATGCAGTATTCTGCCACAACACACAGTCAAACGAGCAATCATGCCGGTTGACTATGCAACACAATGTGAGGGGGCAGTCGTGGCCTAATGGATAGAGAGTCGGACTTGTAACCCGAAGGTCACGGGTTCGAGTCTCAGGTCCGGCAGGTATTGTAGGTGGGGGGAGTGCCATCGCTCCCTTCAATACCACGACTGAGGTGAGACCCTTGAGCAAGGCACTGAACCCCCAACTGCTCCCCGGGTGCTGCAGCATTGGATGCCTATACTGCTCCGGGTGTGTGTTCGTGTGTTCACTACTGTGTGTGCGCACTTGGATGGGTTAAATGCAGAGCACAAATTCCGAGTATGGGATGCCACACGTCACTTCACTCACTCACACATTTTGAATGCTTACAAAGAGCTCAACCCGTTTTATAAATAGAGCACTTGCTAAACGCACAGATATATGTAAACACATGCTTAACAGGAAACCCTGCTGTGTATATGTATACAGCAGATCTACCAAGTTGCATCACAGTGTACACAGAATGGCATGAGCTGATTGTGAGACGAAGGTCAAAGTTATCAAAGTCATTCCAGCGGGCTCCTTAAAAAAACAATTATAAGGTGATCCTAAAAGGTCACAGCTATTACTTGTACCAAACATGCTAATGGACTCATTTATCTGTGTGTCACCTCCAAAACAGTCCCACTGGAATACATAATATTCTGCTGAAGGATTCCATCTGTTCAGACCTTTTTTGGGGGGCTGGCTGTACTCATCTTCCACACCGGGTTCATTAGGTTATGGCTCCACAACCATGGCCTCATTCTGCCATTAAATCAACTCCAATTACTTTGGATCTCTTAGCCCGAGGGCAAGACCTGGTGCGTTTGTCTCTTAGGATTTCACACTGGAGAGTAGTGTCACAGAAGTCAAGCAAATGTCAACTCATTACATCATGCAATATTTATTAATATCACAATTATTTAAAAAAATCAGGAAAAGGTAAAATTCATTCACACTTTCTTCCTTTTATCCAATATACTGCATAGGGGACATGAAGATAAACTGCTCAGTAGTAATGAACCTGGTACTGTTATTAAGAGAAACTTTAGCTATCACGAATACAAATGTGCAGGACTAAACAATACAATTATTTCATGCTTCTAAGTCCATTCATTCTCTAACCGTTAGATAGTTTTATGTTTCTCCTGCTGTAATGTTGGTTTACATCAGTCAGTATGTCAGCGGAATACACTCTATTACATGAAAATTGTGCATACAAACAGAAACTCATGCACACTCAATTAAACACGTTCATAGAAAAGTGAATAAAAATTCACCAACATGCACAAACACAAGCTGAAAACGAACGCAGATCCCTGGAGAGTGAACACTTTTGCTAACTGAGGACTTCAAGTATATGTTTTTGACCTATTAAAGGGGTTTGTGGTCTCTCAGATTATTAGGAGCTTGTGAAAAATCTGTGAAATTACATTGATTACATGGATTTGTTTTCTCACTCAGATTCAGTGTGTGGGGTACAAGGTAAAGCACAGCTCTTGGCAAACATACCCAACAGTAATGTAACCTCGGTTCTCTGAAATAAGGGAATGAGCGCTGCATTGAACGCTATAGGCATGGCCGGATTTACCATTGGGCTTGAGTTGGCTGCAGCCCATGGGCCCCGCCTTTGCCCGTTTACGTTTGTTTGATTTGTTCGTTTATATGCAGGGCCGGCCCGTGGCATAGGCGACATGACTGGGGGGCGCTGCACGAAAGTTTTTTTTTCTCGGAAGAGCGCTCTCTTGTGACCATCGTGCGCTCCTACACACATATATTAAGCAAATACTGACAATTAAAATGTTAGTACTGATCGATCATCGAACTGATTAAAATAAAATTGACATCAACGAAAAATCATAAGATTTGACAACATGTCATGTTGGATTAATTAGCTATGCATGGCACACGCATAGTTTTGCCATTTGTGTGCTCTGAAAGGATAATTTCTAAACAATGAGTGAAAAAAGAAAATTAGGTGCACAAGGCAGGAAGCGACACAAAGAAGAAGAGTAGAAAAAAGAGCAATATAGAGGTAAAAATTAATTTAACTTTAAAAAAGTTAATCACTGTGTATTTGCCCTTGATGTTTATGCAGTATTTTTAAATAGCCTTTTTAGAACATCTTAACTGGCAACACTGACACTGTGGAACGTTTTTGCTTGAGTTAACTGCTTATTTAATTTTACTCTATTTTCTTTAAAATAAATGTAAGCTTCTGTAATGTTGTTTTAATTTCAGTTACATTACTGTTTGCTTTTAATTCACCAAAAAGTGCACACAATGTCTTTTGAAAAGAGACCATGACTGGGACTAAAATATAGCATTCATGAATTAAAATAATTTAAGTTTAATTATGCCATTTTCCACTGTATGCACAAAATCGAATCTCGAAAATCTAAAATCTCGCTTAGGGCACCAACAGATCCTTGGCCGGCCCTGGTTATATGCCAGTCAGAATTCAGAAATTATTAGCCGCATTTCTAAGATCTAAACGGGCCAGCCGGGGCTACAGCTTACAACTACGACATTCGAGGCCACAGGCCTATTACTATATTAATATTCCACTAAATTATGCCATCATCTGATGAGTTTTGAGCTCTCTCTTTCGTCTTACTGCCATTACACATAGTGGGGGGAAAATGTCATCAAAATGGTTTTAAATAAAAAATTGCAATTTAATGAGTTTCTGTTTTTATAACATATCTATGCCTATGATATAGGACTTAGCCTATCACACAAACAAGAGTCCTCTTTTTTTTTCTTCCGAATATCTGCACGATCGCAAATGTACAATAAACAACAACTTACTGAGTAACTTTCAGACACAAAATTCCAAAATTTTATATTTAAACTTAACATTTATGCACAATCCATCTATGAATTTTGTTGATAGTGATTTCATTTGATTGTTAATAGCCAGCATGTCTTTTTATTTGAATTTATTGATTAAATAAGAACCTGACATAAGAGGACACAGATATGACAATAACTTTTTATACTAATAAGCCAACATCTCTGGCTTTTTATTTTTATTTATTTATTTATTGCTCAAAGTTAGGTCAGGGTTTTGATCTCTCAACTGAGAGAACACATCCTGTTTATTATATTATAATGAATATTTAATATTACATTTAAACTTTGACTATAGCCTAGACATGTTGCATATTAATTGTACTATTTATGAACCTGTGAACACAGCAATTGCACTCAGATCCGCGCCAAAACAATCAGTCCGAGATCGCCTGAACGAGGTGGTCTCGGATAGATTGAAAACGAACACTGGAGCAGTTCAGTTGTAGTGAGAAAGCAATCTGATCCAATGGACCAACGAACCAGGCTATATCACAATGTATGATGGATAATTGCTTAGTTGTTTTGCTAATACCTCAAAATGAACCTGTGAATGTCTGTGGGTGAGTGGGTGGGTGTGTCTTTGCCATTCAAACTCAAAGCGCACTTTTACATTTTATAATGCTGTCTTATTGATCTTCTTCGTAGTAGGTGCATTTAAAAAATGTTTTCCCGATCAATCCTGGACTCCTGCTCATCATGATAAATTCATATAACGACAGCTACAAAAAAACAAAAAACAATAAGCCTGCAAAGCTGTTGTTGTTGCATCCTGACAGATGACAGCCGTGACAGTGGTGGAATCCCAGAAAATAAACCATGGAACTTTGACCAATGTGAGAACAGTTTACTCGCGCATGACATGTATTAAAAAATGTGGTCCGTTTAGAAACGTTGCCGTGTGAAAGCAAACCGCACCAAGAATAAAAAGCAACATTGTAATAATTTTAATCCCTGTTTCGGAACAAAGCAATCGATCTACAGGTGTGAAAGCACCCTAAGAGTCCAGACCGGGCAAAGTGGATTGGGATCCTGCTCATCCTCTGAATTGGGAAGAGCCAGAAGGGTAATGACTTGTGCTCTGAACGGAGTGGAGAGCACTTTAGGCACATAGCCGTGTCTTGGCTTGCGGACGACTCTACAGTTGTTAGGCCCAAACTCAAGACATGAAGCACTGACTGACAGTGCATGCAGGTCACCCACTTTCTTGACTGATGCTTAAGCCAAAAGAAGGTTGGTCTTAAGCGACAGGGTCCGCAAATCGGCCGAATGGAGTGGCTCAAGGGAGGGCCCCAGGGACTAAGTCCCAGGTCGGAACAGTATGAGGTGGATTTAATCTCCGAGTTCCCCTCAGAAACTTAACGACAAGGTTGTTCTTGCCAACTGACTGTCCAGCCACGAGAGCATGATTCACTGTGATGGCTGCCACATACTTTAAACATGGAAGGGGTGCTCCCCCTATCCAGCAACACTTGCAGGAAGGTAAAACACGGATGACATGTCACAAGAAGACGGGTCCTCATTCCATGCTGCACACCAGTCCAAAAAGACTGACCATTTAAGGGTGTAGAGGCATCTTGTAGACGAGTCTCTAGCCTCCAAAATGGTATTAGTCACACTCACATGGAGTTGTACAGACTCCTGTCAAGGGGCCAAACATGAAGGCCCCACACCTCAGGCCAATTCAAATTCTGATGAAATGGCGCTCAGAGCCAACTTATATAGCAATCGGCTCCTCCACTTTTGGCAGGTTGAAGAGCCATTTGTCCATGCAACTACACGAACGTGAACAAATCAGGCTTCAGTATTCAGAGTAAACAGGAGTTTACCCCATAGCGTTCAACATAATGGGAGAGACCATTCAAAAGGGAACATGCAGTTTATTTGTGAGTCGCTCTGATGTACTGAGTTGCCACTGAACATACTGACATATAAAAACTCTCCTTATCTGTTATATCTATGCATAAATGCTTTAGATGACATGCAATTGTCATTTATCATCAATGTAAAAATTGTGGGGGTGGGCTTTTATTTCCCCACCAATGTCAGAATTAAACATTGATAGTACCAAACTTTCAACTATCAACAATGAAAAGCGAGGTCAATTATGCTTACTGTGCAATATATTGTATAAGCCACATTTTTACCAGTCATTATCTGATTAGGCCAAAAAGCTATAAATTAATAAAATAAATTAATTATCTATCTTTCGATTATTTGTATCTGACCAAAAGTCAGTCCAACCAACGTTACACTACTAAAATAAACGTTTGAAATCATTATGAAATAGTGCTGTAAAATGATAGCAAAACAGTGTTGCTTTGTCACAAGAACAAAGGTTGTATCGTTATCATAAAGTCTGACATCCAGCTTAAATTCAATTCAGTTCAATTCAAGTTTATTTGTATAGTGCTTTTCACGATGCAAATCATTGCAAAGCAGCTTTACAAAAAAAAGTAAAGTTTAAGTTTCTACATTATATTTAGTAATAGCTTAATCTTCTTAAAGAGTCTTCAGACTTGGCTGTAGCTCAAAAGCCTGGGTCTAGTCTGTAAGCTCAACATAACAGGATCTCTGAAACTTCTCTTAAAGTAAGTGTCTTAACAGACAAGTCAGCACCTTCTACTGAATTATTTATTGGGCCAGACAGCGTGTATATTGTAGCATACCAGGAGCTGACAAACTAATATGCCTTTGTGACAAAGGCTAATTCACACTGCACCACCAGATGCAGACCAAAGCCAACATTTACCAGATTACAATACGTTACTTCTTAGACATTCCAAGACCCGACAAATGCCAAGTGAACATGACTGAAAACAAGCAGCGACCAACGCTAACATCTGAATTGGCCTTAACACAACTTAAACACATTTCAGAAAACTGCTAAAAAACAAATCAAACACCCTGGCTGACATACTGGCAAGCGGTTTTATTTGATGTAGTAGCCCTCTGCTAGAGGAGTGAGGAGACTCTAAATGTATTTTGCATTCATGAAACAAATGTGTGAATCCCCTCACTCCTCTTGCAGAGGACTGTATTTCGGTAGTTGACACACAACATGTCCATGAACATTTCCATCAACCATCAGAGTTTTAAATAAAAAATAATACTAACTAATTGGATATATGTTTCCATGCACCCTTATGATGCATTAATAATAATCCGAATGATAGATCAAATGAACTAAAAGCCTTCATACATGCATGAGTAGAGGTCGACCGATTGATCGGCCGGCAGGCGCATCTGCGGGCAGCTAAGCGTTGTTGCGGAACACCGGAGAACTCTCTCTGGCTGCGTGAGAGACGGAGCAACTCACACTCTGCAGCCGCTTCTTGTTCACACACAGCTTCAGCCAATGATGGCAGGGCAAAACAGACAGTTTCGAAAGCGTAATTACGTTTTACCATACTAGAATTAATGCCGGAAAGTTATCATATACATAAGTACAACCAGTGGCGCAAAAACGGGGTATGCAGTGCATAGGGGCGCCACACATAGGGGGGCGCCATTTTGCCAAAATCATTCTGTGAAAATCTTCTTTAATAAAACGTTATAAAAAATAAAAAGCTTAGTTATTAAAAATAATTAATGCAACATTTTTATTTAACGGTTTTTAGCATTTGAATGAGTTAAAAAATGTGTTTATTAAAAACGTATTAAGATGCGGAACGGCCGTATCTCTTTGCGACCACAACAAACGGGAGACTTTTCAGACGCACACTTCAGCTTTCCCTCAGCATGTAAGGAAATGGTACATGTTCCAAATGAGCTTCAGTAGAACAACAGGAAACTGCGGTCCGATGCGATATTGTTATATGTCAGTAAAAAACGTTCCTGTCCTGTCAGCCGTTTTACTGTGCTCACGGCACACGCTCTTCAACTGTACGCGAATATGAGGCGCGCACTCACTTCATAAATAAACCGCACTAGAAACTGCGAGCATACATTGCCAGTTAAGTCACGAAATTACCAAAATGGCGATTGAAACTGAACTGCAAAACTGTGCATTCATGTATGTGCATTACATTTAAGAACATCTCTCAAATGCATGCAGCCTACTGAAATATTCTGCAATTCGAGATCACAATAGGGCGCAAGATAATAGGCTATATCTATTTTTTTTTTTTTATAATTTAATGCACAAGTAGGCCAAATGTGAGCACAGTGCAGTTAAATGTACTAGAAAATATGCGTATTTTTCGTTCTCATATATTTTTCGAAATTTTTCATTAATTTGTAAAGTACGAAAATGAAAAGAAAATGAAACCATATTTAAATGCATGAAAAAAACTTATTTTACATTCTTACATTATTTTCCTTTGTACAGAGCTTGATTTAGGTATGACACAAGTGCTGCAATGAATTTATTTTGACAACTAATAGAATGTTAAACATTGACTGATAACTGTTTCAGAGTTCATTGATTATATAAAATTCAGTGAAGGTTGACTATAGTTATCTGCATGTCTCATCCATGAGTGAGCCTATGCAATGATGGAGAACAAGAATTTGGTGGTCTTAAGACCCAGAACCAAGCTTACTGAGCAATAAAGCTATAGTGAGCCCTTTTATTAAAATACCTGGAGCCTAGGAATTACAAAAATAAAACAAATATTGTCATTCACTCAGTATTACTTGATGTAATTCACAACTATCTCAATTTGTGCGTTTTTTTTTTAGTTCACTTAAATTAGAAGTTATTTTTAAAGTCCAATAAATGTTAAAATTGATAGCTCTCAATTATACTGTAATGTTAAATGGCTATAGTCAATCGTTAAATATTAGGGGGGGAAAAACTATTTCCTAGAGACATCAGTAGTACTGGTATCAGTGATACTCGCCTTCAGTCATAAAAAAATATGTCATTAAACAAATATAAAAAATATACTGTCTTTATGTTGTTTGTACATTAATTTGAAGATTGAATGTGAAATTATTGCAATATAAAAGTATATTTAAAAACTGTAATGTTAGGTATGATTTTAGAAAAATGTGCGATTAATTAATGTTTTTTAATCTATTGACAGCACTAATATATATATATATATATATATGTATATACAGTGCCTTGCGAAAGGAAAGTATTCATACCCCTTCATTTTTTTCACGTTTTGTTGTTGCTGCCTTATGTTAAACTGCTTTAAATTACTTTTTTTCCCACATCAATCCACATGCCATACTCCATAATGGAAAAGCAAAAAACAGGTTTTTAATATCGTTGCAAATTTA
>NW_015662923.1:473956-476311 GCF_001515625.1 Sinocyclocheilus rhinocerous
TTTATAATTTAATGCACAAGTAGGCCAAATGTGAGCACAGTGCAGTTAAATGTACTAGAAAATATGCGTATTTTTCGTTCTCATATATTTTTCGAAATTTTTCATTAATTTGTAAAGTACGAAAATGAAAAGAAAATGAAACCATATTTAAATGCATGAAAAAAACTTATTTTACATTCTTACATTATTTTCCTTTGTACAGAGCTTGATTTAGGTATGACACAAGTGCTGCAATGAATTTATTTTGACAACTAATAGAATGTTAAACATTGACTGATAACTGTTTCAGAGTTCATTGATTATATAAAATTCAGTGAAGGTTGACTATAGTTATCTGCATGTCTCATCCATGAGTGAGCCTATGCAATGATGGAGAACAAGAATTTGGTGGTCTTAAGACCCAGAACCAAGCTTACTGAGCAATAAAGCTATAGTGAGCCCTTTTATTAAAATACCTGGAGCCTAGGAATTACAAAAATAAAACAAATATTGTCATTCACTCAGTATTACTTGATGTAATTCACAACTATCTCAATTTGTGCGTTTTTTTTTTAGTTCACTTAAATTAGAAGTTATTTTTAAAGTCCAATAAATGTTAAAATTGATAGCTCTCAATTATACTGTAATGTTAAATGGCTATAGTCAATCGTTAAATATTAGGGGGGGAAAAACTATTTCCTAGAGACATCAGTAGTACTGGTATCAGTGATACTCGCCTTCAGTCATAAAAAAATATGTCATTAAACAAATATAAAAAATATACTGTCTTTATGTTGTTTCTACATTAATTTGAAGATTGAATGTGAAAATATTGCCATATAAAAGTATATTTAAAAACTTTAATGTTAGGTGGGATTAATCGCAATTAATCGTGATTTCAGAAAAAAAATATGAGATTAATTAATTATGTATTTATTTATTTTTATCGATTGACAGCACTAGTGTTGATCAATGTTTATATGTAAAGGCCTAAATTAATCATGTTCATCACATAAAATGATTGTGTCTCTTCAGAAGACTTTGATTCTTTTGGATTACTTTTGTAAATTTTGCAATGGACTTAAATGGATGGACAGAAATGATGTATATATAACTAATGAAGACCATTTGTTCTCTGCAGCATGCTCGGTAAAGAATGATTCGGATGGAAATGATTCCTTGGAGCCACTGAGTCACGGCCCCTTTTGATAACCTTAAACAGCAGTTGCCAGAGAGGTGACGTCCTTGAGCTCCTGACGTAGCACTCTCTGCCTCATTCTCCTGTAGCCACAAGACATGTTCTCTTCATCACTACAGTAGACTACATGTTTACTGCCAGTGTTATAACCTAACAAAACTGACTTAGCGGCCATTTACACAACTTGTGCTCTTGCATTCAAAAACAGCTAAATGGAACACAATAAAATCGAATATAATGCAATAGTCTTGTGGGATATTTTTAAAAGTCAAACTGTTTTTCACTCGATATGTTTTAGATTGCTGAAATTGGGTTGGATATGTGGGGTTTTGGGAGAGAGGGTGTTTACCAAAATGACAGAACAGTCAGTAAAATTACTGAAATTGTTTGTAGCACCTTTAAGATATAAAAGCACAATAGTTAATGGGGTCATAGGATGCTACATGCACTTTTACAAGTTGTTTGAACTGAAATGTGTGTTGGCAGTGTGTGTACACAACCACCCTATAATGATAAAAATCCACAGAGTGTTTTTTTTTAAATCTGGTTAAATGTTTTCCCCTTTCTCAAATCGAGCCGATCTCAGATGCCTGTCTGTGTGACGTCACACAGACAGGCCCCTCCCACGATAGTTTCATTGACAGTAGCGTTCCAGCACAGACTGGACTGGTGTCTTACCTTAGACCCGCCCTGAGTGAGCTGTCATCAGTCCGCCATTGTTGTTTCTACATTAATTTGAAGATTGAATGTGAAAATATTGCCATATAAAAGTATATTTAAAAACTTTAATGTTAGGTGGGATTAATCGCAATTAATCGTGATTTCAGAAAAAAAATATGAGATTAATTAATTATGTATTTATTTATTTTTATCGATTGACAGCACTAGTGTTGATCAATGTTTATATGTAAAGGCCTAAATTAATCATGTTCATCACATAAAATGATTGTGTCTCTTCAGAAGACTTTGATTCTTTTGGATTACTTTTGTAAATTTTGCAATGGACTTAAATGGATGGACAGAAATGATGTATATATAACTAATGAAGAATTGGGATGTTTTATATATATATATATATATATATATATATATATAGTTTTAGTTGAATTATAGCACATCACACAGGAATACACTGCAGAAAATGCTTGAAATTTCATGTCAACTACCCATTTGTTCTC
>NW_015662923.1:476397-482244 GCF_001515625.1 Sinocyclocheilus rhinocerous
CCGCCCTGAGTGAGCTGTCATCAGTCCGCCATTGTTTCACCGCTGGAGCAGAAGTAGACAAGAATGACTCCTAAGCGATTGAGGTGTTCTGTTGTTAGATGTAATAATGAACAGCAGTCGTCATTTACTCCCGACATCTAAGCCGCTGAACTGGCAGTGGATTACATTGTTTATGAAGGGAATGTGCCCCCGATCTACATATATGCGTCTATGTTCGCGCGAATCATTCATGATCCAGCCTCATCTACAGAAGAAGTGAGTATAATGTTTTGTAATGAATTTTTGCAAATCGCCTTTCCTAATAATGTGCTAATTAGCAAGTTTCACGATGAATGCGGCTAAAGTAAACAGTCCCTCAGAGAGCGGCTCGGAAAAGAGGGGCGGGGGCAGCATAGCTCATTAACATTTAAAGGAAAATGCTACAAAATGGCTTGCTCTGAAAAGAGCTGTTTTTGACAGGGTAAAAAGGGTGTTTTTTTACACTACCATTGAGAAATTTTAACCAAACTATGTTACAGACTTTTCATTAAGACCCCAAAAAATCATATCAACTTGTGGAAAATGGGCATCCTATGACCCCTTTAAGTACTTCTAAAATTAGCAAAGTCAGGTTCTTATTTTCAGCAGTTCAAGGAGATAGATATATCAATGCCAGGAGGTATTTGCACTGACTTGTCATGAGAAATTGATTCAAACATATCAAAATCGTGGCACTTGTTGTTATTAAAATTTTGTTAGCATGTTATAGTGGATAAACACAGTATTGGATTTGTGCGGTGCCTGGGGTTTGCTAATGAACATCATAACCAGCAAGGGGAGGAGGTCTAATATGATACTGATGCCTCCTGATTTGTGGCCATGATAAAGTGTGCCAATTACACATGAAGGCCACAACATTGGGAGTGGCTGGATCTCACTGCTGATCTGTGAAATCAGAGTCACACACACACACACACACACACACACACAGTTATACAGACACAGGGCACATACACAGAGTAATACATGTACAGTTAGCTGTCTAAAGTTTCCATCTGTGGGTTGAAGGCTCTGCTGAAAAGCCACTTCCTAGTCATGGCCCCAGGGCCGCTACGCCTGGAGTTGCCATGGAAGCAATGTCACGCTTGAGCAAAATATCGATTAGGGGTAAGAGTAGATGTTCACAGACACACACACACATACACACACACCACGTGGCTATGATGAAAGTAGCATATTCCTGAAGGAATTTCTCTCAAGTAAATTCAATAAAGGTCACTCTTGAAAAGATGCATGAACATAGGTGCATGGAAACATGAGTGTTCATGCTTATGGAATATTCCCTCTAAAAGAGTCGAAAATGTAAGATTGCAAATCCATCTTCAAAATCTTTGTCTTTCAATAAAACTTATTTGACAAAAAAATAAATAAATACATTTTAAATTCCCTCCAAAGGATTTCCACAGTAAGAGTTTCAGAGTGTTGAAGGGTGTACGAGGTGAAAATAAAGGTCATTTGGAATGCATTTTGTCATCACATTTTGAACCCAAAGGAGCTCTCACATATTAATTAATAGAAGTTGTATTAAAAAAAAAATTAAGAGCTGGGAAAGGTACAGTGAATAGGCCCATTTTCTGAGCCCATTTCTCTCTCTCCCTCTCTCTCTTTCTCTCTCCGTGTTTTTTTTTTGTTTTTTTTAAGAAGGAAAATAGTGGATTAACACCTTTATAGAATAACAATGAAAAAAGGATACCATGGCTGCCATGATTGTTCTCTGTATTATTTATGCCATTTGGAATGCACTCTTTTAAATTGTATACTGTACAATTTCCTATAATTTTTTGCACTCTGCTCTTGAGCTGTTTTGACCACTTATATGTAAATGCAGCATATAAGCAACTGCTGTCATCCTCACAAACATCAAAATTCACATTTGCTTCTTTTTTACTTATACAAAAATAAACACTCTGCAATGACCTTCAGGACAAGAGCACAGAGAAACCTTCCATCTAGCTTACTCAGAGTAAAACTACACTTTATTGTGCAGAATAAGACAGGATGATTAACTCAGCACATTTCCACACCACTGCCGCTCTCATTCAAAAACTAATTATGAAGCTTTGCATTTCTGTCAGGGCTCCCACAAGGAGGAACAGTTTGGTGTGTTACAGCAAAAGGCTCCAATGACACTCTGCTTTGATCAGGTTTCTCTGATCCTCTGAGGAGAACAAGACAATCACGCAGGCGTGAGATGTTCAAACATACACAAATAAGGAGAAGAAAAATGATCTTTACACAGGAATCCCTTTGTGACCTTGTACTACACTGTAAAATAACTATATTGCTGGCAGAGCAAAAATAAACAAAAGAGCTAGCCAAATTATGTCCTAAATGTCAACTTGATATTTTCTAAACAACTGAAGAATTGTGTAGAGCAGTGTAGAGTAGCTCTTGTTTGCCATTTCTCCGATCACAAATGCAGACATGGTTTTATGTTTACGTGGCGCGATGCAACGCAACGCGTAAAAAGACAGTATAAGTCATTATAATCCGTAATTATGTCCCCACTGGATGCAACAAATGCCTCGTTTGTAATGGGTTTTCATGTTTTTGAATCGTCGCTCCGGCCGGACAGGGCATCACAGTATGGTAAGGGGCGTAACATTTCCGTAACACGCTTGGGGTATTCAGTAATGTTCTTTTTAGCAACATCATATGACCCCTTTAAAACACCTGACCACTCAGATGAACCAGGGGTGGGATAAGCATCCAACTTTTTGTCCAATATCTCTAAACACAATCATATCCATAAAACAAACAAATCCTGCTCCTCATACATAAACATGTGTCCTTTGTCTCGAGTTGTTCATGTGTGTTAAAGGTTATGGCAGAGAGGGGAATGTAACATTGTAGAGCTGCACAGGTGGTGATTGGGGTCCAGTGAGAGTTCTGCTGTAGCAGCACACTGTGGGCCAGTGCCTTCATTAGCATCTCATTTGCATGATATCTGAGCCAGTGTAAGTGCATTTGCATGCTCAATAGTTCAGCCCCTCCTCTTACGCTTGCCTGTTGATATAGTCTACACATGCTACAGAACTGTTATGCAAATGTAGGCCTTTATATAATTTCTCAAGTATATAAAGTCTTCGTGACTTCTTGGCATATTGAAGAGACCCTTTCTAAAATAGCGAATACTCTTTATTTTACAAGTAAATGTTTAATATCTACACCACATCTAATATTATGGGAAAAAAACCTTTCTCCAAGAATTACTAACCTCCTATTGAATCACGGCACTCAAGCATTCAAGCGAATCACTTTGTGGGGGCCCTGGCCTATATATAAAGCAGCATGAATGGCTTCTCTTTAGAATATTTCTCCTTTAGTCATTGACTTACTCCAGATGAATAAGAAGCCCACAGGAAAATAGCAGAGAACCTCAACTTTTAGACACACCTGCAGCATACGGCACCAAAACAAACTACAGAACGATCCTGTCGCTCCCCTTCCATGTTCCAGTATTTCTAAAATGTTCTCTCCAGTCATGTCATGCACCTGGGCCACACTCATGCAGAGGCCGCTCTTAACGAGACAGACTACCCTTACTATAAGGTCATGAGTTGCAGGATGCTGCACTCCAGAGTTGCCTCATTCTGAGTGACGAGTCAGCTCCATGTGCTCCCCCACCCCTGTCTTCGTTGTGTTCTCTGGAAACATGTAGGAAGAAGCAGTGGATCTACAGAGCCAAGAAGGAGGTTCATACCCTGTTGAAAAAAACAGCATATGCTGGTTAAGTATGTTTTGAAGCATGGCAGCTCGTTTAAGCTGGTCCTGAGCTGGTTATAAGCTGGATATGAGCTATTTTAAGTTGGTCATGTGCTGGTCCTAAGCTGGTTCTAAGCAACAATCTCTTGCTCAGGACCAGATTAAACCAGCTCATGACCAACTAAGGACCAGCTCAAAACAGCTGCCAGGCTTCAAAACATACCTAACCAGCATATGCAGGTTTTTTCAACAGTGTAGTTATGAGCTTAACTTGGTTCAGGTCTTGTGTGCCTCTCACTCTCCCAGTCCTGCATCCTCAACTGGTCCACATCCTCAGCCATCATCTATTCCTCCGCTAGAGCCACTTCTACAAGGCACCTTTATTTTCTATAGGGGGCTGTTTTCCATTTGGTGCGCAGTTCACAGCAAAGACCATGTGAATTGTGCAGAGTCAGATATTATTTATTTTTTACAAGAGCGTTTAGATGATATCCATACGTTCAAATAAATGCTAAAAGAACCATAGAATGGCTTCAGCGTTTCAAAGATAGCTTCAAAACTAACAGACTAAAAGCCTCAAAACTTAGATTTTTGTCTACTGAGGTCATTAAGAGAAAACAAATGAACCAAGAATTACAAAAAATAAAAATAAAATACCAACATAGAAGACACTGAAAGGAGGAAAAGTACATTTCAAATGATAGTTGAGTGATGTTGAAGAGATGTTCGTAAGAAAGAGAGAGGGAGAAAGTGCATTAGCTGAGTGAACGAGAAATCAATAACTGGCGAAATCCCAGTGCTGGACAAGACAGTGACTGAGTAGAGCATGGGGAAGCGATGGGGAACAAGAGAGGAGTGAGACTAAGTGCTCAAGAAAAATGAGTGGTCAAGAGAGAAAAATGTGGAACCAAAAGTGAAGTGGGAAGGTAGTGATACCAAAAGAACTATTCAGAGGTATTTTTTTATTTAAATTACATCTGTGCTGCAATTATTAACAAGAGGACATGAGTAGTTTCATGCACTGAATTGTAAATGAGATTGGAATCTTTGTAGTTTTTACTGATGAGAGTGTTATTTGTCTGGATGTTGGTGTTTCACTAAACCATGTGCTCTAGATTTGTGCATCACAAAGCCCACTGAATTAAACGGTCACATCTGACACCACTCCATTTGATAAATTCTGACCTGTCTATGATGGGAAATGTAAGGACTCTCCTTATTAGTTTGCCACCCAAATAAATAAACACTAACAAAAAAAACAATCAAAAGAGCGAGAAAGAGTGCAAATTAGAGAAAACTACTTGATGTGTTGCCATGTGACTAGATACTACAATGAACTAGAAATAAAACATAAAACTAACCAAACAATTGAGGCTGACATAAAACACTGCAATTAAATATTCCATATATGAGTGAATAATGCACAAATGCACATTTTTGTGGTTTATGAGACTCTCTAATGTTACAGGTCGCTACAGGCACATTGTGTGTCTAAATAGTGCTAGCCGTATTACATAAGCACTGACGCACACCAGAGCAATGAGACAGAGATGAGTTTAGTTGATGTCCACCGGGTCAAAAGTCATCGCTGAAAAAATTTACATATGGAAGAACATAATGTCTTACTACACCCCACATAAGAGCATAGACAAAACATACTACATACTATGGTATATACTCTATACCACATGCATACTATATATTATACTGTACTCGTGATGTCAAAACATGATTCAGTCACAGGTCCATACTAAAATTAAAAACTGTACTGATATTCTGTTCCATACCTATGCAGTCACTGCAGCCATTTGCTGTTTCAGCTATATATTCCTCAAGAATTTGACGTTATTTTGCCCCATCCATTTTCCCTTCTATCCTGACAAGTGCTCCAGTCCCTTCTGCAGAGAAACACCCCCATAACAGGACATTAACACCTCCATGCTTTACTGTAGGAATGCTGTTATTTGGATGGTGAGCTGCATTGGATTTCCGCCAGACATAGAATTTGTTGTTGAGGCCAAATAATTAAATTTTAGTCTCATCTGCCTCTAAATCTTCAAGGTGTGTTTTGGCAAAGCTCAGTCGTGACTGCATGTGGCCTTT
>NW_015662923.1:482325-482622 GCF_001515625.1 Sinocyclocheilus rhinocerous
GTCCCTTCTGCAGAGAAACACCCCCATAACAGGACATTAACACCTCCATGCTTTACTGTAGGAATGCTGTTATTTGGATGGTGAGCTGCATTGGATTTCCGCCAGACATAGAATTTGTTGTTGAGGCCAAATAATTAAATTTTAGTCTCATCTGCCTCTAAATCTTCAAGGTGTGTTTTGGCAAAGCTCAGTCGTGACTGCATGTGGCCTTTCTTGAGGAGTGGCTTTTCTCTTTGCAAGCCTCCCATACAAGCCACATTTGTGGAGAATTTGTGATATTGTTGTCACATGCACACA
>NW_015662923.1:482871-488159 GCF_001515625.1 Sinocyclocheilus rhinocerous
ATAAATTCCTGCAACTGCTTCAGAGTTGCTGTAGGCCTCTTGTTAGCCTCTCTGACCAGTTTCCTCCTGGCTCTTTCATCCAGTTTGGAGTGAGGTCCTGATCCAGGGAGGGTCTGTGTTGTACCAAATACCTTCCACTTCTTAATAATAGACTTCACTGTGCTTCTAGGCATTGATAAATCCTTTTACATTGTTTGTATCCATCTCCTGACTTGTCCCTGTCTACAACTTAATCCCGGAGATCTTTTGACAGTGCCTTGCCACCCATAGTTAATTGTTTGCTTCAGTTGCACTACCAAGGACTGAAATGCTCCAGGAAAGCTCTTTTCATGCTGAGCTGATCAAAATGACCACAGCTGATCACGGTTGAAAGTCAAATGGCTTTGTGTGCCATTGAGAAGGTGATTAGCTACACCTGATTGAGTTTACAAGTCATTTTTAGGAGGGGGGTGATTCTTTTTACAACTTCCGTTTTTCCAAGATTCCGTTTTTTTTTTTTTTTCTGACATGCTGGTGTTATATCTTTTGCTTGAATGTGATAAGTTGCACTAAGTAAATACAGCTGGATAAAATAAAAACTGTGTCCTTCTTCATTTCAGGCTGCAAAGAAACAAGATGTGATTATTTTAGGGGGGGGGGGTTATTCTTTACTATACCCAATGTAAATGGACATTTTCTTCCCTGAATTTAGTAGTCTGATTTAAACACTCCATCGAAAGGGGCGTGTCTGCTGTAAGACTTCAATGTAAACAACCACTGTTGTGATTGGCCAACATCTTTGCATATGAAATGAGCATTACTTTTGGAACTCTCTCAAAAACTGCCAAGATTAACTATTTGTTACTTAATTAGTACCTTAACTAAAGTTTTATACGTTAGGTTTCTTATATTGTTTCTTTATTTTATCACTGAATGTTAATTAGAACTTAGCTAAATTTAACTATAAAATGTATTAAAGCCAAACAAAAAGTAAGAGGGATAAGAGTTGAGAGGCTGAAATACTTAAAATATGCATATGTTTTCGTTTAATTTGTTTATATTTCTGTAAATATTAGAATTACTAAATAAATGAGTGTGTACATATTGGTTTTTGAGAATAACAGTATTTTTTTTATTCAGACCTACTATATACACTGTATACATTGTACTTTTTACTATACACTGTATAATAGGGCTGCAACAACTAATCGTTAAGGCTGTGTGTCCACCAAAGCATTTTAGCCAGCTGAGAGAGAGAGATAGAGAGAGAGAGAGAAAGAGATAGAGAGAGAGAGAGAGAGAGAGAGAGATTAATTGTAGCTGTGTCAAGCGTATGTGAAATACCTGAATCTGTGCGTCTCTCAACAGTGTTTGGCCGCGGCATCACTACTAATAGTGAAACTGTAAGTTTAACGGCTTCAAGAACAGCAACATTACCATCTCACTACTGAGAAATGTCATGTAGCTTTTTAGCTGTTAATCTATTTTATTGACAGCAATGACAACACATTTCTGTGCGCGTGTAGGTTTCAGTGTTTAATTGTGGGTGTTTGTATGGGAGAGAGAGTGGGAGAAAGAAAGCGTACTTTCCATCAATAATAAAACATAATTAAGCACGAAAAAGGTGGAAATATGTTGTAATTTTTATCCTTTTGTTTGTTATATTCATTGGCTTGGTCAGTGTCTGTGGGTTTTGGTTCTTTTGCTGTTGTAGGCTGTAACAACCTTTGAAATACTTTAATCATGTGGCGAAGTGATATGGAACTAATGCAGTCAAGATCTGTCAATGTACAATATCCGTGCATTTCCTGAAAAATAATTGCACGTTTGTCAACCAATCATTTTCAAGCATTCAACAGCACTGTAGTATAACAAAGAAATAATTCAGATTAACTGATTATTAAAATAATTGTTGCAGCCCTAGTATTCTAACTGTATTTTGTTTACTATACAGAACATTGTAAACTATACACTGTGTACTACTTACTATAGTAGTACTACGCACTGTAAACTGCATATTTGCAACATTATACCAATTTATTAGAGGGCTATTCAGAGAGTCTGTTGTCTTTTGGAACATTAGGTTTGATGTGTGCATGTTCATGCATCCAACAAATCACAGTCCTAAGAGATGGGGATTTTTGGATGAATCCACCCAAAAATCTAGAGCACTGAATTGCACCGAGAAGAAGAAGAGAGGGAGAAAATGAGAGATAGAGAGAGTCTTTGTTCAGAGGCAGAAACTTTGAGGGCATAATTAGTAGAAGTGAGCGCTGAGGACTGGGGGCCAAAGAGTGAAACTCTAAAGCTCAAAGCAGAGATTATCTAAACCAGAGCTGAACTTCTCCTGACTCTTTTAATCACTCCTCAAAGACGGCTAGTCACATAGCATATCTCCCACCCAGTCCCAGTCACTTCAGACTCTAGTCTAGTCTTGTGCAGGCTCTAGATTAGCTCTGAGCAGAAGCCGTTTGGATGACCTTCAGCCACCAGTAATTTCATCATCCTCAGCACCAGCACACTGATCCTCAGCCATTAGTCTAAGCTAATAACATCTTCTCGTCTCACTAAAACATAAGTAGAGGGTTGGTGAAGTGCTGATTTAATTTTCCTCCTCCAGTACATGAAAGAAAACTGTTATGATTATGTATCTCTTCCATTATCTGCTATATGTGGGGTTGCTAGCACAGTATAATTTGTTCATTTATGTAAATGTTTTGGCTTCTTTACCATTTGTATTGATGGAAAGTGTACAGAGAGGACAGGAAATGTGTCGAATGTGGTGTCAAAACAACTTCAAGCTGTCTGCACTTGATGTGTCAAAGTTGCAGGTCATCTCAGAATGTTCATAAGCCAATCAGCTCACAGCTGCACCTAAATACACTTTATTTTTAACAGCAATCCATTGGCAATCTATTATTTTAGAATAGCTAAATATCACATTGTGTTATTTCAGAGACAACAGCGAAGAGATTCAACAGGTCATTTTTATGAAAGGTTCTGTTTCAGCATCTCTGGTTTTAAAGCATAAATATGTGGTGGTGTTGTAATACACTCTACCTGTCCCTGAAAAACACAAGCGCTCTCTGAATTATATACCTAACATCTTCAAAATCCAGTCTGTTCACGCACTCAGCAACACGACACACTGGGCACTGCAACATTATACGCCTCAAAAATCGAAAGTATTATTTCAATAAATCACCCCATCTCACTGCAAATTAGACGATTCATCCATTTTGACCACAAAAAAAAAAAAGGTTTTTTAATCAGCGTTTTTTTTTCCCCCCAGTAAAATATCTAACCATCCTTAAAATTAAAAAAAAAATATATATATATATTGCTAATGAGGCCTTCTGAGGTAATAAGGAAGCGTGCAATACCTTTATTTCTGCCTACACAGGGTTTGAGAAGGTTCCACAGAGACAAACAGGAAGGGAGATGTCAACAAGAAGGACAGTGGGAAAGAAAGAGACAGGGACAGTAAATTGCAGGATGAGAGTTATTGTGCACACATACACAATCAGGACAAATTCACATGAACTTTAAGATAACATGAGCATGCACACTGCAGTATCTGACTTGATTTTTCTTAGAATTCATTGTACTACAGAATCAATACCCATTTTATTGCTTCCCCATCCATATCACTAGAATTAAGGTGGAAAAAAAGCGTGTTAGTGTTTCTTAAACTAACAGATACTCAGGGACAGAGTTTGGCACTATTTCATATTTCTGGTCTGGAAGACAGGCATATGTTGATTCACATATTCAGCTGTATCTCCACAAGGACTAACTTATTCTGTGTCCGGTTCAAAGGCTTTCATGTCAGGACATGAGCGCTTGAATGAAGGAAATATAATGGATTCACGTCTACATGGCTGTCCATCTCCACTGAGAACCCACTGTAGGCATACACCCAAGAGAGCTGTACATTTCTGTGCCTTTCTGCTGTTTCTGTTAAAGCTGCACGAGAATGGAATACTATTCCTACAACTATAAGAGATCTAGATACATATGAATTATTTAGGGTTCAATTAAAGAAATGGTTAATTAGTACTCAGCTTTGTCAACATTTGAATTCTATATGTGCTGGCTGTCCTACTATTGTTTGTATTTGTTTCTATTGCTCTTGATTGATTGTATTGATAGATTGTATTTATTTATTTATTGTGCAATGTATTTGTTTTTTATATGTTCTATTTCTCTTGATTGTTTTTATTACCAGATTGTTTTATGGATTGTGTTATATAATTGTTATATTCTTTCAGTATGTATTCTTATTTAGGGATACATTTGTTACAGGGTCTTTTCAGGGTTACATTTGTTGCATCATTCTGTCCAGAGACTACAGATGAAAATTAGCCCTTGGCTAATTCTGGTATATTTACAGAAATGTTGTATTAATGTGCAATGTCCCTGTTAACTAAACAAATAAAAAAATATCTTAATTAGAAGGTGATTTATTTATTATTATTTTTTATTTTTTTACAATGAGAACAATATCTACGTATTATATTTGAGAACAATATCTATATAATTAACATATCTATATGTTTTATTATAGACAACCTATTATAAAACATATAGATATTTAAATGAACTATTTAAATTAATTAAGCATGAAAATTAGGCAGTTTTAAACATCACATCTTAATATGTTGATATAATCTATATATTAGAGAAGCAATATATTTTTTAATTAATGAACTAAATTTAATTACCAAAAACATAATATTTAGCTGTGCACCAAATTCTGCATGTAACCCTGTTACCACATTAATTTGCATTTGGCCACATGCTTAAAATCATGACGTAAAAATCATCAAAAAAAAAAAAAAACATTTTTAAGCAAAAAACATGCTTAAAATCATCAAGCAACATCATTTGAACCCTTTCGACAGCATGGCATTTTTTTTTCTCTAATAGGTTTATTAATAACTATAAACCATGAAACACTTGGATCCAAACTAACTAGTGCCTACTAAGTAGGCATCATCGCGTATATTGTCAGTGTCTGCGCTTGCTTGGCCATTTGTTGTGAAAAAATAAGGAAAGTGTGTCCAGCTGAATTAATTTAGTATTTTGTTAGACGGGTATAAAAAAGCTTAGTTTTCCGCGGCAGCCGTCGCGTGAATGCCTCCTCGTGTGAAGACCGAAGAGTGTAAAGACCATCGACTCTACCGTTCGACTCCACCGGGCAGGGACACCGCCAAAGGATAAGTATCGCTTTTTATTTCTCCTCTTTCCTATTACTTGTTTCACTTCTGTTTCAGTTTTTATAACCATTTCTTACTATGTGTAAGTAA
>NW_015662923.1:489528-497268 GCF_001515625.1 Sinocyclocheilus rhinocerous
TTTTTTTGGTGTTTGGCTTAGTGTTATGTTAGAATCATTATTATACTCTTATACCTTTTGTTCTTTACTATTTTGAATTGTTTTTGCTTTATTTTTTGTTTTTCATTTAAATGTTAAGTTTTGAAATGTTGTTGTATGCATTTGTCATTTATTTAATTTCTTTATTTTTAAAATGTGTATAAGTAGTATTTATAAAGTTTTAGCTTTTAGTTTTGGATCTGTTTTTAGTTGTTTTAATACTACAGTTGATTGCTTCTGTTGTCCTCATTTGTAAATCGCTTTGGATAAAAGCGTCTGCTAAATGACTAAATAAATAAATAAGTGACAGCTTAAAGGCATAGTTCACCCAAAAATGAAAATTAGCCTATGATTTACTCACCCTCAGGGATCCTAGGCGTATCTGACATTCCTCTTTCAGACAAACACAATCACAGTTATATTTAAAATTGTCCTGGCTCTTCCAAGCTGTATAATGGCAGTGAATGGTGCCCCTGTTTTTGAAGCCTAAAAAACTGATAACTGTGATTGTGTTCGTCTGAAAGAGGAATGTCAGATACGCCTAGGATGCCCTGAGGGTGAATAAATCATAGGCTAATTTTCATTTTTGGGTGAACTATCCCTTTAATTTGGGTTACATTTGTTACCCTGTTATTTGCAACCCTGTTAACCTTTTTTTTTTTTTTCTCCACTACTGACACATGCTCAGTTGGGGTTTAAAAGACACTTAATATTCAATAATATTATCAATTTGACTGCACTGGATGGGAACAAAACTGAGCTGGATAATGAAGATGGTCTTGTTATTGTATTTGTTTCACAATTGAAAAACTTTGCAACATTAGTACTTTTGTTTTCTTTTTTTCATTACTGTCTTGTTTATTACTCTAAAAACAATCTGTATTGTATGAAACGCTATACAAATAAATGTGACTTTAGTGTATTAATTCAATTTGCTTTTTTTATGTTGAATTTGTATGTTTTTAATTTGTTGAATTAATCAGCATATAATGTAATACATTAGATGATTTTTATAAGACTGACAGCTCTAATAGTAATAAATTACAGTAATATGAGCAGGAATATGTCATCTGACACTTTCGCACATACAGCCTTTGTCAGAAATGTATACATTTACACTTATATTCCAGTATTTTGCCAGCTTTGAGGGTTTCCCAACTTTGTCACTAAGTTCTGAATGAGCACAATTGAACGCAATTGCTCAGTGGCATTTACTTCTATCGTGACATGGGACTCGAAATTGTCACACGTATCTTAATTTAGGAAAGAAAACTTCAGCAAACTTGTGCATTAAGCTCCAGATATCTTGTGCGCTGCCATTTTTTTTTTAGTAGAGGTATAGGGGTATTAATGATTATTAATAGACGACTGGATGAATTTTTTTTAATATTCTGATGGATTTCTAAAATGCATGATGTAGCTTGTGCTACACGTAATTACCTCTACGACACAGAGCCTTGGCTTGTAAAAATGGAACGAGCTCAACTTAATGAGGTGTGGGAGCAGTTCACTACAAACAAGGATTATGTTCACTGCCAGCACTGTGATAATGTGCTTAAATACAACATGACAACAAGCACTATGATCATCTGTCAGGAGAATTACAAGCTAGGAGAAAATGAGCGGTGTAATGGTATGTTACACAACATGAAAGGTTTAATTTAGTGTAATTTAAAGATCATAGTAAAATATAACCTATAATAATTTAAAATCCATTGGTGATTTTTTATTTTTTTTGTTAGTAATACATTTTAACATATTTATCACATTAATGTATTAAAACCATAGACTGTAAAAAAGATGGACGACACATCTGAACTTCTTTCCACTATAGAAAAGTGAAGCCAAAACATTCTCAGTATGGCCGCTGTCATCTTTTCGAAAATTACGTAATTTGGAGCCAGAGTCTGCGCAGTAGTGATCGTGAGGTGGAGCCACAGTATCAAAGTCCCGCCCAAACTCCCGCAGACCCAATCGCAAGCTCACAATCATGTCACCACACCCCGTTTTATAGCATCAAATAACAAATTAAAAGTCAACTTATTAGAAAAACGAACGCTTGGACATACATCAGCATGCTAAGAACTACCGAAAATGACAGGAAATGTCTTTGGAAAAAAATTATTTGAAGTGTAACTTGATAGTTTAGTTTGTCTCAGGTCCCATTACATTACATACAGTCACCTGGGGGCGATCAAGATGCTTTGGCTTCACTTTTCAGGACTTGTGCTGCACACTTGATTGAAACAGTTTACTGAAAATATCTTAGTAGAGAAAACCCACATTTAAACGCTTAACCATATGCTTATTTGGACTATGATTTAAAAATGGGGTATGTGCACAAGGTATTTGGAGTCTTGTTTTATGCAATTATATGGCTTCATGTGTAAAAGTGACTATTAAGTGAACAGAACATTATTTTAATTCTCTTTATCTCAGCTTTATTTGAATGTAAACTGTATGTGATGAGTTTTCACAGCCTAAGACTCACTTACCAGGGGTTTTGTTCACAGCTTTTGAGAAGATGGCATAAAGGGGAAGACAGAGAAAGTTCAACTGTTAGACACACTTTTGACTTTGCATGGAGGCTGTCATGCAAACATTTCATTTCCAGCTTTAAACAGACTGGTTGCTCATGCAAGGGATCAAGACTGTCCCTGTGCATGGCTGTAAAAAATAAAATAAAATAAATCAATAAATAAAAAATCCTGTGGAAAAAAAGTCTATAAAATCTGTTCCATTTTCTGAGAGGAACAGACATTATTGATGTTAATAATGTTATTATTGACATTATTACTTCAAATCACTCCATCACTTCGAGAGTATTGCTGTAGTGTCCGGAATGCCACAGCGTTCCTCACATACTCTGGATGAGGCCATAAATCCAAGCAGGTTACTAAACCAGCTGTCCGATGTGGACCATGTGGATTTACGAGGTTGTGAGGTTTGTGGATTTCTGAACACAGAGAATTACTCTCACTGAAGACTCGTGCGTATAGCTATCCAAGTGAATCATCCACAGCTATTTTTGTTTCTGAATAAACCTGTTTAAATGAATGCACACTGATTGCAAGAGGAGAACAGCACAGTTCAACCAAATAACCACATACTGTAAAAAGCCTTAAACCAAGCCTTTAAGATTGTGAAGCTTACATGAATCACCTGAAAAATCTCTCTATTCAATTCAATTTGACCAACCGATTTAAATAAAAGAATAAACGTCAATCTCAAGGGTAATCTCAAGGAGCCTGGCATATCTAAAAAGCTGCAGATAAAAGCAAAGCATGCTAATGGACTGAGAAACTTTAGACTAAAATCATCTATGTACATGTGGGATTTTTTTTTTTCAGAATTGTTTGATACATTTATGAATTTTGTAAACACAGAGGCTTTTGATAAGTTTGTTTCCTGGGAATAAAACCCACAACCTACCAAATCACTTTGTATATTTTATGCATTTGGCAGGTTTTGTCTAATGTTTTTAAAAGACTTTATCCAAAATGCATTGCATTCAATGTATGCAGAGTTCTGTGGTAACATTCCATGGGAATTTAGCCTATGCATTTGTTGTTACGAGCAGCATTTTCTACCAGCTGAGCTAAATATTGCATATTATATAGACAAGATAGTATAAACAAATTTTAACTAACATGTCTGTCCCTGTTTTATCAGAGGCAATTCATCACAAGGGCAAATAATTGGCCATTGTTGAACATGTCACACTAAGCAATTAAAGACTGATAGTTTTGCCATATGAGATTAGAAATCTTTTATGATTCCCGACATTTGCCATCTCAGAAGGCAAATCCAGGCCTCCTTCCTTACTGGCTGGAAAATTACCACCTGGATTTTCTTAAAGCCAAGCAAAATCAGACATCTCTATCCGAGAGTTAGAGTCTGTCTCTTTTTTTTTGTCTCTTTCCTGTCATCCTTTCAGGATTGGAACCAGAGGATGATCAGTTTATTTATTCAGTAATGCCTGGTCTGCCTGGCTTATTACATTTACAAAAGGCTTTTAAGGCACACTTGTAAGGCTTTTAGGATTCGCTGGGTTTCTTAGCTTACAGCACTTTTGGTCAATTCAATTGACAGAGACAGTCTGATGATTCATGTCAAAGTTTAATTGTAAAGTTGAATCGACCAGCATTGCTGGTCATCAGGATATGCTGTGTTCAGGATGCTGGGTGCTGGGTGCTGGTGTCCCCACTAAACTTCCTTGATCACCCAGCTTTCCCAGAAAGATAATGCTGACTGACTAGCATTGTTTGCAGCTGAACAACATGTCTATACTTGTTCTTGAGCTAGACCAGCGCCAAACAAGCACTGACCAGACTGGACCAGTACGGAAACAGAGCACAACTTTTAAGCTCAGGTTCAATCAAAAAATCTGCATAATCTTCTCTTTGGAGAAACTTTCTTAGAGATTCCTTGAAAACTTGAAATGTTAACATATAAACCTTTCAAAACTCAGAGACTGTTAAGAAATGGTATCTATAGCTTGATTTCAGCTTAATTCTTTGTGATGAACTACACTGCACATGATCCTGAAGAGAGATCCACAAGTTATTATGGGTAGATAAATCACACCAAACACTTTCCATACACTTTTAAAGTGAAAATGTATCAATGGTTCATCCCTGAATAAGATTTTTTTTTTTTTGGACCTTAAGTTGTAATCATAATATCGTAACTTGATCTTCTAGTAAAACTTTCTCTGGTGATGTATACTGGATTTCTCCTATTATTTAGTCTGCTTCAACACCAAGGAACCCATGACTTTTCAGTGTTGAAAAGTCCAAGTACAAGACCATATTTTCATGGTCCCGGTCTTGCCATGGAGTATTTGGACTATGCCTTGGACTCAGAGTTGGTCTGTTATGTATCTGGACTAGAGCACACTTTGTGTGTGCTGTGGAGGTTCGTGTGACCCTCATATGAAACCAGACTTCATTCACCCCACAGAAAAACATATTTATACTGTCTGAATCATTTAACCCTCCTCAGTTCTCTGTCTTAACACACACTTAACCCTCTTCTGGTTTTGACTTGGACTGGTCTCGGACTTGAATAAGCTGACCTCGACTACAATACTGCCTCCTTTGTCAACAAAATGGCTGCCTGTAAAAACAATACCCGTGCCTCCACAAAACAAACACAGAAGAGAGCAGAAGCGGATTTCCAGACCAACCCGATCTCATGAAAGTGCGTATAAATAGTACGCCAAATAAAAACGAAAACTCGTGGTATTGATACGCAAAAATGGACTTTGGCGTGTATATGCTACGCGATGGGTAGGTTTAGGGTTGTGGGGTAGATGCGTATCATATGTACGCGAAAACTGCGTATCATATGTACGCCAACAAATTTCGTATCATATGCACGCGAAAACTGCGTATTATATGCACGCCAAACACATGCGTATCATATGCACGCCAAAGTCCATTTTTGCGTATCAATACCACGAGTTTTTGTTTTTATTTGGCGTACTATTTATACGCATTTTCATGAGACCGGGCTCTTCCAGACAGTGTCACTTTGACTGGTTACTTGAAGCATTGGGAGAGAGAGAAAGAGGGTTTATCGCCTTCATGTGACCATATCCCTCTTGATGACATGCTGCTCAGCTTTAATCCTTTGGTCTATTTTTCGTCCCCAAACTCAAATCCCAACATTTGCCTGCGTTGTGTCAAGAGACAAATGCCAACTGCGCCTGAATCAGGTTGCAAGTCCTTTCCCCCCTTTTTTTTTATTGACCTACTTTTGTAGTAAGATTATAGTAACTGTCATATGTCCATGTATATTTATTAATCCTCACAGCTAAGCCCACAGCGATTGTTTTGAAAAATTTTTCACATGCCGTTGAGCATTAATTGCTTTTTATCTTGTAAAAGGCTAGGTTAAAAACGTGTAGCTCTCAAGTGAAGAAAATAAGGTGCAGCTAATCACAGGAAAATTGTTATTTTTCATTGAGTCTCTTAATAATTAAAGCATCATTGAGTGAGTACTTCTTTATAATGCAGTTTTTTTTTTTGCCAATAAACTAACAGAGATTAAACAGACAGAAGCTAAATGGATGTGTCTAAAATGTGACAAGCACAGGACCATCTCAGGATTTTCTGATGTTTTGTAGCTGGAATTACAATAAAGTGTGTGTGTCTTGTGTGTGTTATCTGGTTGCTGTGATCTCAATAACTAAACGATGTGGCACAGTTTGCCAATGGTACCCTCTGATCCACATCGTCAGGGCAGACAGAACATGTGTTTTACGGTTAAACGCATATTGTTTTAATCTGCCTGCAGTTTAAGGCAGATTTCCACATGATAATACTGACGGTTGTGCTCCTGCTGGGGTGGTGTGGCCCGTCTAGAGCTTTCATTCACACTGAAGTATGCAGTCTGCTTTCCTGAGCCATCTGCATGCTCTGAGGGCCTTTGCAAGCCTGTTGCCATGTCTGTTTGCACTTAAAACAATAGCAGGTTGGATAGATTACCAAGGGCAAACATTAAACAATTTCTGAGCTCACATTTGTTACTTTGGTACATACTGTGCTGTTAAATTGCACCAACACTAAAAGATGAATTCAATAAACAGTTAGGCAGACCACTGGATCTGGACTGAGTCCAGTTTCAATCTGCAATCCAGTCAAGTCAGTCACTAAATGTGCTGAATTTAGCATTGCATCATGATTATCTAAGGCATTACTATTTTTTTTTTTTGGTACAAACATGCCTTAATCTGTGTCTTCAACTATGGGCACTTTTTTTCTCCCACTCTTCTTTTTTCATTATTTCTGAAACCCCACAACAAAGCCATTTCCACTTTGTCTCAAAACATGCAACCTGTAATTTAATGACAATGATCAAATGGCTGCCTCGTTTGTCTTCACTGATCACTTTATCAGAGACAAAATTATTCAGTGTGGTGGAACTGTCATTTTTAAAATATATATATATACATATATATTTTTTATTATTATTTTTTTTTTTTTCACACAACAATTATTGAAATGATTTATGTTTACTTTAGTCTTTGTTTAGATGATCATACATTTTTATAATCGATTTTCATATTAGGCAACTAAAGGTCCGATACTGGGACTATAGTAAAACTATAATCTACTTATTTAAAATATATATATATACATATATATTTTTTATTTATTTATTTATTTTTTTCACACAACAATTATTGAAATGATTTATGTTTACTTTAGTCTTTGTTTAGATGATCATACATTTTTATAATCGATTTTCATATTAGGCAACTAAAGGTCCGATACTGGGACTATAGTAAAACTATAATCTACTTATACAAGGAATTTGAAAAGTAGAATATCTGAATGATGAAGGCATAGTAAAAAAAAGTATCCAAGTCAGTTTTAATGTGATCTTATATAACATTTCATATAATGTAACAAAAAGAAGAAAAAAAAGTTAAAGGGGTCCTATTATGCTTTTTCACTTTTTCAACTTTAGCTAGTCTGTAATGTTGCTGTTTGAGCATAAAAAAGATCTGCAAAGTTACAAAGCTCAAAGTCCACTTCAAAAGGAGATATTTTATTTAACAGAAATAATTTTTCATAAACTACAACGAACGACTCGTTTGGACTACAACGCACATTTTCCGGGATTTGTGATATCACAAAGATCGACGAATGGGACGAGACCTGGTAATGAGTGTTATCACTATGTCAGAGACACGCTAGCTTTCCCAAGGCAGAC
>NW_015662923.1:502646-512757 GCF_001515625.1 Sinocyclocheilus rhinocerous
GCATGACATTTCCTGACCAGGCGCCGAGTGCTGCCAATCACAGCACACACTGGCCCAGCTAACCAATCACAGCACATTTCGTATTTCAGAAGGCGGGCTTTCATTTGATACAGGAACTATTCGAGCCTTTCATGCCAGACTGGGGAGAGAGGTGTTGTAATAATGTAAAATATGTGAAAAATAATGTGTTTTTCGAACAACCTATGAGAACCTGTTCTAGTACACCCCCAAAACAAAATCAAGACTTTGTAAAAGAGTATAATAGGACCCCTTTAAAATCCAACTTTTAATAAAAATGAACCCCTGGAACATAAAAGTGTCTGAAGTTAAAGGAACACCCTTCAATGTAAATAAGACTCATTTCATATTTGTTAATTTACTATTACTGCCATTAAAACTTCATTTCATTTCAATTCATTTTTAGTGAATTCCCCGTAAATGAGTAAACACAGCCTTGCTGTGAGCTGCTAAGAGCATGTAAGTCCAAGTTTAAGCCCATCATTTGCCCCCATCACCCACCAGCGAATTAGCCATTTCTCTTTCGTTCCGCCCCTAATTACAAAACGCTCCCACAGCTCAGTGGTGCAATCCGTTATCAGACACGTCCATTAATCTGTAGACACCGACTAAGGCCTGATGAAGCCAAGACAAGCCTTGACAGCCCTGACAGCCACGCCTGCGGTCAAAGCGCAGGACCGGCTGAGCAAAACCCCTGCTCTGAGATTAGAGGTCCACTAGCTTCGCATTTATCACATTAGTTTTCCCTTGAGCAGCTGCTGACTGGCTCCTCATTAAGGGCACTTTTTTAGGCCTACTGGTTGCCAGAAGGCCAGAGACGCAGAAACATCCTTCACCAGCCCTCCAGCCCTGAGCACCCCTACTGATCCAAAGGTGATCTGATCATACAGCCTGATCTCCTGTCGCTATTGAGGACTATCACTTAATCTTTATAAAGGAGCACTGAGGCGCAGGGTGTGATCAGTCTAAAGGGCTTGGGTTTGATCACGAAATGCAATAATGAGGACTATCACTTAATCTTTATAAAGGAGCACTGAGGCGCAGGGCTGGTGTGATCAGTCTAAAGGGCTTGGGTTTGATCACGAAATGCAATAAGTCAGGCATTGAGGTTTGGGTCTACTGATTCCCTGCCTGACTGGATGCCTTTATATTCGTGCCCTGAATAAATTGAGATGCTTGTGGAATTATAGACTATACACAGGGCACAACATGAAAAGAGTAATCTCTCATAACCACAGCACCAAAGTCTCTTGGCAATTCAGTGTGCATTCGGAAAGTATAATCAGTTTTGAGACTTATTTTAATACCTGCTGGTGAGTCTACAGTGAGAGTAATCCCAAATAGGTCTTAACACTGAAGTACAGTTGAAAAAAGAAACCTGACCGTTTAGAAACAAGACATTTTCTCTTCTCAGATAGTAGAAATAAAATCTCAGTTCAAAAGATTCAATTCTTGAAATTGTGGTGTACCTTCCATTGTCTGTAACATGTGCAGGATCTGGATATTTGATGGAAAAAAGTATAATTTAACCTATAACAATGACTATATAAAACAACAAACCAAGATGGATGTGCCTGCAAAAGGTTTAAAGTGAAAACAATATCTGTAACATGTCAAGGTAATCATTGCTGACATAAACTGTCACTCAATCAGTGATACATTGAGCAAAATAATTACTGATAATCAAAACAACATTATTATGAAATGTCTTACAGATAGTAAGAAATGACCTTAAACAGCATTAGTGGCCCTAAAGACTATTTGGACACTTAAACCATGCTTTAAAATGTATGAATGTAATTGCATTAGAACAACTGGCATCTTCATCTAACTTTAACCATTTTTGCAAATGCAGCAAGTTGGTATTGCAGGGATTTTTATTGTTAGTTCTCATCAAGTGGTCAAATTGGTATCCTAGTAACTTTCGTATTTATTTGTCTGTTTCACTTGAAAGTGTATGTATGCTATCTTTATTTAAAATAAATACCATTTGTTTTATTTATGTAATGAATTCACACATTTTGTTAAGGATGACACAGTGTCTAAATACTTTTTTGGGGGCCACTGCAAATCATCATTAATTGAAAAAAGTTACGCTTAGCTTGCTTATGTACAATCAGTAAAGTTGCCTACAGTTTCAATGTGATAATTTCACAAATGAATGAGATGAATTATGCTAAAATGCACTGTGAAGTGTAATTTAACTGCACGTGTATGTTATGACTTGTTTTTCAGTAAAAATATCAAGATAAATTTACTTTAATAAACTTACCATGAATGTATAACAGGAAAGTAAATAGGGTCAATTTTGATTTTATGTTGATGCATTTTTTTTTTTATTAATAGATTACTACACCAAACTACTGGCAAGACATATGCTCAAAATCAAGTGGAAAGATTCTTACCTTCATTGCAGTAACGACCTACATATCCTGTTTTGGAGCAGTCACAGTAAGCTTCACCGTCAGCCATTCTGCAACTGCCTCCATTTTCACAGGGGTTCTCCGTACACAAGCCTTCCATCTCTAACCGGACATTTTGGCTCCCCAGGCGTGTTGGAACCTGATTCCCGTAGCCCAGGTCTGTAATAATCCCCTTGAATGGTGGCATCTCCTTAGCCACTGGTAGTGTTAGGGCAGCTGTCCGAATGTCTTGAGGCACTCCTCCAAGATACAGGTCACTGACAATCTTCATGAACTGCCTTTGTGGTCTCACCTCGTCCACCTTTGACTCTCCATCCAGCGCCAACACGGTTTGCAAGTTGTGCCTGCTGATGGTGGCAAAGTGCCAGCGACTGTCATTTACCATCTTGTCGGAGGTTATAGTGGTTTCTGCACAGTCCACGCTAAAATGCAACTTCAGCTTGCCTTCCTCAATACTCAGGAGCAGGAAGTCACAATATCCTCCATCGTCAAAGTAGAGAACCAGTGCATCTGATATAGCTGTTTTGAACTGAAAGCTGAGGTCACTTCTGGTGCTGGCATCCCAGCGAAGATAGCGTGCCCACTGACCCTCTGAACCTGTGAACTCCAGGCCCAAACCAAGACTCAGGAAGGTGCTGAATAGTAATAGTATACAATGGGGCCAGCAAATGGGAGGCATGGTAACCAGTGGTTATGCTACAAGAGTGCAATGAACAAAATAAAACTCCTCAGTTATCTTTTCTGGCAAACGATAAGGAGGTCACTGAAGAAACATCAAATCCTTTAGATGATAACCATATGAATGAAGAAGGTGAGGCCATTGAGGTTCTTGACACATGCTATCCTAAATCCTGTTTAACGGTACCGGGATGAATTCCAAAAAAACCAAACAGCCTTGATATTAGAAGTGGACAACTGGTCTGCTTCTGTTATCTAGATGGGCTTTACTGATGATGTTCCCTTGAGTCGACTTTCTGGATTAAAACAGAGATGCTCCATATTGCTTCTGATTCTATTATATCGCTGCATGTTAATGGCCACATCGGTCCTTCTTTTGCCTGATCTGTTAAGATAAAGAAAAAATGACATACATTTTCATTAGGTTAATTTCACATTACATACACAGACAAATATACTATATACAGTGGGCAATTTTGTGTTCCCTTATACTTATGTTTCATTAGACCAACTCAAATGTTTTCAAACATTTCAAAGAGGGTGCCAAATTTGAAAGGAAACAAATGTATTTGTCAGGGTTTGATTTAAAGGTCCCATGACATGCTGCTTTTTGGATGCTTTTATATAGGCCTAAGTGGTCCCTAGTACTGTATCTGAAGTCTCTTTCCCGAAATTCAGCCTTGGTGCAGAATTTCAGCCACTACGAGCCAGTCCCACAATGAGCTTTCCTTAGGACGTGCCATTTCTGTGTCTGTAGCTTTAAATGCTAATGAGGAGGTCACCCAATCATTTACAGTATCACAGAGTTTTATTTAATCATTAACTATAATTAAATATGATTAATTTATTCAACTGACCATTTTTGAAAAATTATAAAGAATGGCATATTGTTTTGTGAAACAGTATTTTTTAAGTATTTTCTCCTTGTGTTCAGGGACTATAAATAAACCTTTTAGAAGGGTTATAACTTACTTCTCCTGAAAAATATTTCAGCTGCCCAACATGGCGATTTCTGTCTATTAACATTATTATATTTGTCTGACCGATGGCAAAGGTGGAAATTGGAAAACCTGTTTAGTTTCATTATTTTTGCAATTATGTTTGATGCCACTAGTGGCCTAAAAATACACACTTTACCTTTACAAGCCTTTGTTGTTATATCAATGTGTTGAAAATATATTTTTGTGCAGGCCAACAGTAAAGCCTTTTAGTCCAAAATAAAGTTTGCACAAAAATAAAGCATACACACAACTATTTCATATTCAAAACTGCATTTGCATTTTGGCAAATACAAGTAGTCACAAAAGCCACTGTCAAATGTTTGCTGTTTACGACACCTAAGTATTTACAACACACGCGGTCAGTTGACAGATGTCTGACAGAGAGATACTGTACGTGTGTGTAGAATTCCATCCCTCGCTGCCCTGGCTGTTGCTTTGGCATAGAGCCCCCAGAGACAAAAACCTCCCCAATCGTAGCTGTTCCACAGCGGTGCAACACAATAGCCCCTTTAACTACCTGCCCTGAATAGTTAATCTTTCCCTGGCAGCCAGCTATTGAATTAAGGCAACTGATACCAACATCGATGAGTGGAGCGTCTCTTGAGCGATAGCGGGTCTTGTCTGTGTTTCAATAGAGAACGGGTGCTCCACGAGATTTGAGAAGAAAGGTGAAAAGGGTGAGCCGAGCAGAAAGCAGTGACCACGGTCAAGACATTTACCATGCATGTCACACTAATAGGCAAGGCATCATACAGGACGGGTTTGCAGAAAGACTTCCTGTTCAGTCTGCTATACTGGAAACAGGCTGGCCTGAAACCCAATCCTCACACACGGCACATGACAACTGGCCATTGGTCTGGCAGCAATCACATGGAGGACTTATTACAAACATAATACAGACTATTGGGTTACAAATGATATAGATCCGATCAGAACTCTTCAGAGGCAGTAGTCTATGAGGATTCTTGTTCAAAAGACATTTGGACAGGATTTTTGGACAGTGCTGTTTTGGACATAAGCATAATACATCCCATTTAACAAGCAAAAATGAAGAACTAAGACTAGAGATGAGGAATTAGACTCTGAAGTATGTGTTCTGCTGCCATATGCTCTGTAAACCATTGACAAAAGCCTGTCCTTCACTCAAACAGAATAAATGTTGCATTTGGTTCCCAAAAGGCAAAAGACCATGAAAAGCTTACACATAACTATCAGAGGAAAAGTCTTCCATCTGCCTTGAATGATTTACAGTCATTTCCAGCATGTTTTATTCTCTGTGAGCAAGGCCAAGATGCTGGGTACAGAAAACAACAAATATATATGCTGATTATGTCTCCATATGCGCTTTCTCCAATGTCGTGTCAATCTCTGCTGGGTTTCTCCTGCAAATGTCTCTCAAATTCTCAATGTCGGAATTTCTTTTATCGAAAAGGCAATTTGACATCAAGTCAACCAATACCTCCTGACATGCATTCACAAAGAACAAAAAACAAGCAAGCCAGAGTAACCTGCAGTGTAATAATAATGTGCAACGGCATGGGCGTTGTGGAATAGAAATTATTCATCACACACTGTGTTTCAAATGGGATTCCCAATTAAATGAATAGTTTACCCCAAAAATTATTCTGTCATCATTTACTCACCCTCATGTAGTTCAAAACCTGATTTACGTTTGTTCTGTGGACCACCAAAGCAGTTATTTATAGCAGAATGTTGAAGCTGGTAATTTTCATACACTTAAAAAAGGATGCACAACTTCAGAAAAATTGTAATATAGTGCACAGGTCTTATGGGCTACTTGTAATTATGCTTTTTTTTCCCTCTTCTTTTTATAGCTTGACAGGCCCTCTCTATATTCAAGAGGGCAGCTCAGACATTCTAACAAACATCTCCTTTGGTGTTCCATAAGAGAGAGAGAGGAAAAAAAGTCACACACCTCAACCCTTAAATGGTTTCTGTATTCAAAAGGTAACAAACACATACACAAATACAGGCATATGAGAAGACGGAAAGAGGGATATATATATATATATATATATATATATGTGTGTTTTTATATATATATAAAGGATTTAAAAAATAGGTGTCCTTTTCTTAATGCAAAAACTGATTTTTACTTGATTTTTAAGGTGAAATGTTTGGACCAGTGTTATAGAGAGAGAGAGAGAGGTGATCATGTTCAGACTGCTGCTTGCATCTTGCATCCTTCAGTACCCTCTTCAGCAATGACAGTAGATCTCAAACATGCATTAAATATTTCAGAAATTTTTATGACATAAGATTATTAGGATACAATATTTAAGAATGTTTCAATCTCTTTCATGCTGTAAAAAAAAATTATATTTCGAATTTAAATTGCAAGCGTTTGCATTAGAAGAATCTAGCTATCCCAGAGAAAATGCACGAAAGATATGTGTTTAATAATATATATTTATAAATACTCAAACGGCAGAAACATGGTAGTATAACAGGAGTAATGTGATTTAATGACTAAACGCATTTGTGAAACTCTCTAAATCTCTTAAAGTAGTTCTGATTTACCTTGTATGACGCAGATTGTACTCCACCGGTGGAGAATCCGGTTTATTCTACAAATTTTCTCAAAAAAAAAAAAAAAAACCTTAAATCCACATTTCGAGTGATGGAGCGCGGTGGAGTGATGCTGAGGTCAAATCCAGTGTAGCGGGATAATCCGCGTATCCAGAGCTCGCTGTCCTCCACTCGACTGAGGTGCTGGAGCCAGTCGTGTGCTCGCGAGCTTCGCGGCTCCGCCCACCACTTACATTAAACACGCCATTTAAAGACGTGCCAAGACAAATATAGCCTTTTCTGGCAGGAATCCCCCTCAGATATCTTCTTTACATGAGTGAATATTCATATTAATCCTACATTTAACATCATATCTCTTCAGCAGATCTAAATGACGAGTCTCTAGTGTGAGCGACTGTGTACAGGACCTCTTTACATACCAAAAGCCTTTGGAGTTTTCTGGAACACTGGAAGTATTTGGGGAAGTCTCCATGGTCCTGAACAGACATAACTGCCCAGATATTAAACTCAAAAAGTAATGAAAGTTCCGTAAAATCCATTCTAACAACATATTTAAACGGGTTTCTAATCATTCTAACTGATACTGTTACTGTCATGGGCATGCGCACTGATATTTTTAGCATTAAGAAATCTAGTCTGTCGACGCTCAGATCACAGCGAATCTTGTCTATTGCAGTGACATATGACATAGTTCTTACGACCTAATTAAACGGAAAAGTTAATGAAAAGATCATTGACGCGGCTTAATGAGGCAGTGGGAGAGTCCTGTGGGAAAACGCATGAGAATGCAAATACACACGCACACAGGAAACGCGAACGCTTGTCGCAGGCGCACTATATATACCAAAAATAAATAAATAAATAAACCTACAGGGAGGGAGTTAATGTTTGCATATGTAAATAAATAACTATATAAATGAATGAATGAATGAATAATCCCTAAATGTTGTAAACATCACATTGCGTTTGAAATATTTATTTTATCAGGGCATTCAACCAAAATGATTTTAATTAATGAAAATTAAAATTACTTGCTCCAGATTATGGTACCAGTAAACATGTAGTTTTGGGATACAGCACATACAACCCTGGCATAATATCCACACTAATTTGAAAGCAAATGACACCTTAAGCATTAACAGATTGCCTAAAGCAGGGGTGTCCTGCAGAGTTTAGCTCCAACCCTAATCAAACACTTTGTTCAACATCAAGTGCTTTGTTCAAAATGCCATGCTATTGTAACCCCTCTTTCCCAGGTCCTCTCCGTCACACCATGTTCTTGTTCCGAGTGGGTCTCAAACCCCGGTCTCCAGCATGGGAGGCAGACTCACTAACAAGGAGGCTGTGGTTCATTGCATGATATTTCATGAGTTTGAGCTCCGTCAAGTTAATTCTTTGTCGTCTAATTTTTTATCTTAAAATCAAACTCACCCCCCTAAACCACACTCCCATCCAGGTCACGGCACCAATGTAACCCCTCTCCCCCAGGACCTCTCTTGCCACACCTCGTTCTCGTTCCGAGTGGGTCTCAAACCCTGGTCTCCGGCATGGGAGGCAGAAGCGTCAGTCGCTAGTGCGCCTCTTGAGATCGGGGGAGTAAGGTTTACCTGCACAGCACTTACTCGCTGGCCTCCTTTACACTATCATACTACTCTTATATTTCTGCAGTATCCGGTATGTACTGTGCATAGTATGCAAACTTTCTGTATGCATGGAATACCTGGATAACCTACTATATTTACCAGAATCTGCTAAATATAACTCAAGTACACTGAAATCAGTACAGAAGCTGTGTTTGGAATAGCATAGGCTACTACCATATAACCCCTACTGTATTGCAGTACGCAGTGTGTATACTGTGAATAGTATGTGAATTTTCTGTATGCATGGAATTCCCGGAATACCTGCTACATTTGCTGAAATTTGATGTATGCATCTGAAGATACTGCATGGGATACTGTTTCCCACAACGCAACGCGCTCCACATGACGTTTCATCTTCAAATGCGTGAATGAACTGGAGGCGGGGGATAGTAATTATATACATGTTACTGTAAACTACAAATTATTGCTATGTATCTAAAAACAATATCGTTAGTAGGACATAGATTACCTTAATCTCTACGGCACGTTTCCGATAAAGTCAAATGACGTAACTATCTATAGCGCTTTATACAGTACATCTATAGCGCTTTATACAGTACAGATTGTTTCAAATATATTAAATAATAATAATGTTGCAGTAATATATAAATAATAAAAAAATATATATTTAAATTATGCAAAAATAATTTAATTCCGCTGTAAAGCAGCTATAAAAAGAAACGTAGTGTCTATTTACTCTAAGTGCAAATAACTTAGAGGCTATTTACATTAAGTCCGCCCACCAGTGCCTAGCTGCGATAAACAGCACTGCAAAAGACGCCTCGTTGTCTGCTGGATCATTGGCGAAGCGAGTAAAACGCGAAATAATTTATGCGATCTACGCGTGTTCGAATCCCTTTTGCCAAACTCGTTCTTCCCCTTTTCCCATCACATATCAGATCGGAAAGGCATTTACTTTCAATAAAAATGGAAATATTTGAAAAGTGGAAATAAAACACCTCAAAACTAATACAGTGTTATTGGGTATGATTAGCGGTGGAGAGATTTATTGTCCCAATAAACTAGGCGGCATCCATTTAATAATATTAATAAATATGATAATTTACACTCAATATGTTATTGCATACTGTTTTATAATGTACTACAGTACTGAAGTATAAATCTGCCACCTACTATTTACACTTTGCCTAAAGAAAATGCTATTTTAGAGTAAACAAAATTGATCATTGTTTGCACTTATAGTGTAACTGCCAAAAATAAAGCAATATCGTTGTTCAGTTAAAGACAGTTCAGTGTTGATTCAGCTCTGTTTAATATGTAATGTTAATTAATTATGAAATAAGTTTAATTGGGCAATATAGCATTGTTTACTAGTATGAACCCTTATTAACAAGCCTTTGTAAATAAGAATGGCTTGCACATTTATTTGTAAGGTAACAGCCTCGATGTAATGTGGGGTTTTGTGTTTGGGTTTTGTTTCATGTTCATGTTTTCATGTCTTTTATTTTGTAATTATTTCATGCTGTTAGTGTCATGCTTCCCTTGCCCTCATGTATCTCTGCCTTGTGTATGTGTCATGTTCTGATTGGTTGTCTTAGTCATGTGTCTTGTTTCCCATTGGTTTGTTCTTGTCTTGTGACCCTCTTGTTTGCTATAAGTAGCCATCATGTTCCCATAGTCTTGGTCGTGTATTGAAGTTGTAACCCACTGTCGGTGAGTCTAGTCTGTTCATGTCAAGTCAAGTCTGTTCATGACTCGTCAAGTCAAGTCTGTTCATGTCAAGTCAAGTCTCTTCATGCCTCATCAAGTCAAGTCTGTTCATGTCAAGTCAAGTCTG
>NW_015662923.1:515641-516038 GCF_001515625.1 Sinocyclocheilus rhinocerous
TACCAGTTGGATGCAGGGGAGCCACCTGACCAAGTGTCTGCTCATGAGGCCTCTCCTGTCCACGGGTCTGCTCCTGAGGCCTCTCCTGTCCACAAGTCCGCTCCAGAGGCCTCTTCTATCCACGAGTCTGTTCCAAGGGCCTTTCCTGTGCCTGAGTCCACTGCAGAACCTCCAGAGGTGGCGGCATCCGCTGCAGAACCTCCTGAGGTGGAGGCTGTACATGAACTCACTGTCTGCCCTGTCACGGCCACAGAGACCGTTCATGAACTCACTGTCTGCCCTGTCACAGCCATTGAGGCTGCTCACGAACTCACAGTCTGCCCTGTCACGACTAAGAAGGCCGTTCATGAACTCACTGTCTGCCCTGTCACGGCCACGGAGGCCGTCCACGAACTCA
>NW_015662923.1:516124-519294 GCF_001515625.1 Sinocyclocheilus rhinocerous
TAGAGTCAAATAAAAGCTTTAATCTAATTAATTACACAATGTGGCAATTTACTAATCTAATTAACTGCATATTAATTATTAATCGCACATCAAACTTGGCTGAGAAATTACCCACAAAGAATAATTTAAAGCCATTATTGTGTTACATGAGAAAAGTATGAAATTGATATCACATAAATTGGCTTTAGGAAGACTTTTTTTTATTTTTTATTTTTTGGAGTGAACTATCCCTAGTTATTTTATTATTATTTTTTATTAATATGTAAATATGAAATATTTTTTTAATGAAATCTCTAAATAAGAATCTAAATAAGAAATCTCTAAATAAGAAACTAAAACTGCCAGTAGCAGTAAATGTCTTAATGAGTAAGTCATTCATTCATTCATTTATTCATTCATTCATTTGATTCGGCTGATTCATTCAGGATAAATAAATGGCTCTCTTTATGAATGGGCCGTTGAATCATTGGTTCACTCGATTCGTTCAAATCGCGGATTAATTCAGAAATTGTGTGTTGCTTGGAGATGCACAGTTCTGCTGTGGCTTTAATAGGTAAGATTTGTGTTGGCAAAACTGAGCAAAAACAGATAATATTGTGTCTAAAATATAACACAATATTAATTATTATTATTTATTGAACTGTTGCACTCGTTCTATTCAGGACAAAAATAGCACTCGTGTTAAAAAGAACAGCATTTATTCAAAATATAAATCTTTTGTAACAATATACACTACTGTTCAAAAGTTTGGGGTCAGCAGATTTTTTTCTTTCTATTTTTGAAAGAAAATAATACTTGTGTTGTTAAATTGATAAAAAAGTGACAGTAAAGGCTTGTATTGTTAGAAAAGATTTCTGTTTTGAATAAATGCTGTTCTTTTTAACTTTTTATTCATCAAAGAGCATCAACATTTCCAGCATTGATAATAAATCAGCATATTAGAATGATTTCTGAAGGATCATGTGACACTGAAGATTGGAGTAATGATGCTGAAAATTCAGCTTTGATCACAGCAATAAATTATATTTTAAAGTATATTAAAATAGAACACTGTTATTTTAAATTGTATACTATTAATATTTCACAATATTACTTTTTTTCTGTATTTTTATCAAGAGACTTCTTTAAAAAGTAATAAAAATCTTACTGATCTCAAACTTTTGAATGGCAGTGTATATATACATACAGAGAGAATATGGAAGATCGTGGAAATCAAAATTAGAGAACAATCTATAAATACTTGAGTTTTTTCTGAAATATTGTTAATCTTTATCGCTCAAAATTTGCAGTAATATTAGCTGTGGGTATATCACTGTACTACTAACTTGTTTGACAAAATAACCAAGGCATTTCAACAAAAACCTTTATTTAAAACACTGAAAATTAGAGAAGAGTAACCACTGTAGCACAAAAGAAGATTACAACTAAAATTGTTAAGGGTTACTGCTGTCAGAAAAGAGTAGGAAATGTAGAGGCCCTCGCTTTGAATGACTTCAGCACATCTGTGGCCGCAGGACTTTTCAGTATTCTTAGCTTCAAGGAACTGCTTTACCCGTTTTGCAGTGTGACAGGGGCATTGTCTTGCATTATCCTGTCTTCCCGTGCATTTGTCTTCCGTGGACAACCAGCCTCTTTGGGGGACTTGAATGAATTAGTGTTACTGTAAACCTGCAATATTCGAGAAATCAGATTAAGAATGACCAGCTTCTCTTGCAATGGCTGAAAGGGTCATCCCTTTGGCCTTCATCTGGACAACCTGTTTCAGTCACCTTAGAGCTACTCCTGTCGGAATAACTTCAAACAGGTCTAAGCAGTGACCTTGAAATTGAGGAAATTTCGGAAATTGTAGGTTTTGATCTCCACTGTGTGTATCTATATATATACATACAGAGAGAGAGAGAGAGAGAGAGCAAGATGTTTTATTAATGTCTGTGTGAATGTCTTTAATGTCTTTTTTCTCTCTCTCTCTTTAACCAGCATGTAACTATTCTTTATTTTAAAGGGGTCCTATTATGCTTTTTCACTTTTTCAACTTTAGTAAGTCTGTAATGTTGCTTTTTGAGCATAAAAAAGACCTGCAAAGTTACAAAGCTCAAAGTCCACTTCAAAAGGAGATATTTTATTTTTCAAAAACTACAACGAACGACTCGTTTGGACTACAACGCATAGGAACTATTCGAGCCGTTCATGCCAGACTGGGGAGAGAGGTGTTGTAATAATGTAAAATATGTGAAAAATAATGTGTTTTTCGAACAACCTAGTATGAGAGCCTGTTAGTACACCCCCAAAACAAAATCAAGACTTTGTAAAAGAGCATAATAGGACCCCTTTAAGAGAAACATGATTATGGCAAACTGCCATAAGTGCATCTCACCTCACCAGCACACACACAGGCACTTTGCAACTACTAGTAAGTGAGTGAGTGAGTGAGTGTAAGTAGAGGAAATATCTTTTGTAGTAATTTTGTAAGGCTTGTGAAGATTGGGATCTATTTTCCCCATGTTACAGAGACAGAACTGTTCATCTTTCTTCAACAAGACCTCTCATAAGACACCTGTACGCTTTCCAGGACACCATCTGCTACAATTCATTATCCCACAGAGCTTGTCTAAATACAGTGCTTTTAGAGCACCCCAAACATCACAGCAACATATAAAATATAGGGTCAGTCATGGCCTAAGGGTTAGAGAGTCGGTCTTGTAACCTGAAGGTTGTGGGTTTAAGTCTCAGGTCCGGCAGAAATTGTTGGTTGGGGGAGTGAATAACCAGCACTCTCTTCCTCCCTCAATACCATGACTGAGGTGAGACACTTGAGCAAGGCACCAAACCAGCTGCTCCCTGGGCACAGCAGCAATATGGCTGCTCCCTGTGTGGGTGTGTGTGATGAACGTACCTGTTTTTCTATTCTGGTGGGGACGTAAACCTGAATACACACAGGCTCATGGGGACTCATGTCACGGTGGGGACCTAAATTGAGGTCCCCACGGGTAAACAAGCTAATAAATCACACAGAATGAAGTTCTGAAAATCTAAAAATGCAGAAAGTATCCTGTGAGGGGTAGGTTTAGGTGTAGGGTTGGTGTAGGGCAATAGAATATACGGTCTGTACAGTAGAAAAACCATTACGCCTATGGAGAGTCCCCACAAGGATAGCAAACCAGACATGTGTG
>NW_015662923.1:519821-521376 GCF_001515625.1 Sinocyclocheilus rhinocerous
AAATGCAGAGCACAAATTCTGAGTATGGGTCACCATACTTGGCAACACGTCATTTAAAAAAAAATAAAAAAAATAAAAACACACTACAAGTCAAAACTATCTTACCCATCTAGTTCCAAACTGTGTCCAAGCTCAGCAGCGGCTGTCTCATCAAAGATAACTCCAGAACTGGGTCATGTTAGACCTGTAAACAGAAGGTCAGTCTAAAAAGCTTCCTGGCAGAACTAATATCTACTTAGACTACTTAGTAATGTCCAAATGTAGCTCTCTACAAATCAGAGTAGGTCCCACAAGAAGAAGTGTCACGCCAACCTCTTACCTGAATCCACAAGCCTCTTCTTTCCTGACATTTCTCTTGCCTCAATCCAACCACACAAATTTAAAGAAGAACATCCTTCCAGAACAGTGTCCTGACTCTTTTTTTCCCCACAGTGTGTGAAGCTAATGCTCTCTGCCCTGCGGCCTGTGACATCTCTGTCATAATTAGGAGGAACATCCTTCAGCCAAGGCAGGTGGAGGAGCCCCCTGGGAGAACCTGTAAGACAGTCACATTCCTGACACATGAAGAGAATGTCTTCAAGGCAGGACAGACATTCTCTGCTACAATATTACACTTTTTTCACTCAGCAATAGGACATTAAATAAAATTAACCTATTGATAAATCTGCTATTAAAAATTAACATTGGCAAACAGAGCAGGTTACTATATTATTCACAGCGTGATATATTAGATATAACTCTAATGATACACTCATATTGATGGCTTAATGTGAATAAAAGATTAAGATACTGCACCCCCCCTTAGAACAGTGTGTACTGCTAAATTATAACATATTTAGAGAAGCATTTATTTAATAAACTACTGGGGTAACGCACACACATACACATTCAAATTTGTGTGTATAAGGGTAAAAGGGTGTCATTGATGTAAAATATCAAATAAAATAGTCTGTGTACATTTGCATTCACACAAGTTAGTTGAATAATGACAAAGAGCTACATATTACGCTATATTATATAATGAATTAAATATTTACCTATATTTTTAATAGATTGGATGTCACTGTACACTAACCAATACAAATCGGTTACCCTCAGAACTGTTCTGATAGAATAAACCTCACAAATGCTCAACAGATGTTCACATAAAATGTTAAGAGTAATAAGAGCGTAACCATTCAATAAATGTCCTTTTTGTCAAATGTTTGATACACTGATTCCTGCAAAAGTTAATCTTTGTGTAAATACACTGAACAAAATTATAAACAACACTTTTGTTTTTGCCCCTGGGATGTTTTCAGCTTCCAGGAATTGTGTACAGAACCTACATAAATGTTTTATGTACATTAAAAGTCTGAGTACAAATTAAAATAACTCTTATACTCTAAAAACAGCTCATTTAAAAATCCAAAGACATTGAGAAGAGGTGAATTCGAGTTTTGTTGTATACAGTGGGTACAGAAAGTATTCAGACACCCTTAAATTTTTCACTCTTTGTTATATTGCAGCCATTTGCTAAAATCATTTAAGTAAATTTTTTTTCCTCATTAATGTA
>NW_015662923.1:522929-525682 GCF_001515625.1 Sinocyclocheilus rhinocerous
TGTGTTTTTCTGTCAATATGGGGTGCTGTGTGTACATTAATGAGGAAAAAAATTAACTTAAATGATTTTAGCAAATGGCTGCAATATAACAAAGAGTGAAAAATTTAAGGGGGTCTGAATACTTTCCGTACCCACTGTATTAACATTTGATGTGCTATCTTACAACTGTAATGACAAATAATAATTTTCAGGACCTACCATGCCCCCAAGTTACAGGCATGCATACGTAAGGTTTGCTGCCATGAAAATGAGATAATTAACAATCTATTGTCAGTGGTGTGCCTAATGGTATGTTGTGCCATTTAATAACTCCTCTCTGCTACAGGTCCTGGTGCCTTGACTGTATGATATCTACTGAAAGTGCTACAGACTTTCGCCAGATGGCCAGTGTGTTTGAGTATCCGTGTGTGTATGCAAACACTCACACTGGTTTACAGGTGTGACTTAGCAACAATTTATGGGGGATCTCACACACCTTCCTGCTGGTTCATTCGCAGTGCTATTAACCAACCGTTTAGCACCCTTGGCACTTTGGCAAGCTGGTGCTGGCACCTCAGCCCTAGTGATGTGGGTACATTTTTCATGTCTGTGAATGATTCTGGGTTGTCTGATGACGGCCCTGTAGATAGACGAAACATTAGAAAACATTAAACATTAAATTCAACACCAGGTAAAACATGTACGTCCAAGGTGCTTTGGCAAATTAGGACTCTCACATTTAAAAGGGTATAATATTCCGGGGTAATAGCTTCTATATAAAATTAACATTCGCAAAGCCAAATGCGAGTGAAAATCAGCTTTGGAGAGTATTTGAAACAGTGTTACTCGACAGTTGGCCGGTTTTATTAATTCTAACAATGACTGAGAACGCACTATGGTTTAAGTTTGATTATCAAATCGCAAAGACTGCATTGTAATAATATAAATATGTAATCTGATGCGCTGCGTGATTGAAGCGTAGCACTGGGAATCTGTTCGCGGTTCACAGTAAATGCTGCTCAACTCCAAGCAAGTGCTGTAAGTTACGTGCATAAAAAAACAACAACAAAAAAACAACATGCGCCAAACATCTCAAGTTTGTAATGTGAATGGTTTATAAATCTGTGAATGGTTTATAAATCTGTTGTCAGCACAAAAGTTGTAACTTTTGAATGGTAGTATGCCTTAAAGATAGATAGATAGATAGATAGATAGATAAAATCCAAATTTATTTATATAGCACAAATAAAAACAACACTAGTTGACCATTGTGCTGTACAAAGAGACAAAGGCTAAATATGTAAAAAGAGACAAAAGAGAATAAAAAGACCGCAAAGCAATGATATAGGGAGTTTACATAAAAAAACATAAGAAAATTTAACTTTAAAAATCAAAAACAGTTGTAAGTCTGAGAGAAAAAGTAAGTTTTTCATTTAGATTTAAATTCAGACTCTGTGGATATTAATCTTATGGTTAGAGGGAGACTATTCCACAAGTTTGGACCGACGATAGAAAAGGCTCGGTCACCCCTCAACTTAAGTCTAGATCTCGGAACCACCAGCAATCGTTGTTGAGATGACCTTAATGATCGAGTTATTTAGATTCAAAAGATCTGAGAGTTATTTTGGAGCTAATCCATTCAGAGCTTTAAAAGCAAAAAGCTGAATTTTGAAATCAGTCCTATAACAAAAAGAGTGTAATATTGGGGAAATATGATCAAATTTCCGAGTACCAGTCAAAAGTCTGGTGGCTTCATTTTGAACCATCTAAAGACGACTAATATTGGATTGACTCATTCCAATATAAAGAGAATTACAATAGTCAAGTCTAGATGAAATGAATGCATGAATCACTCTCTCAATCTCTGCAAATGTTAAGAAACTCTTAGCTTTAGACAATAATCTTAACTGGAAAAAACTGCATTTAATACAGTACAGGGTTGTGTTAATGATATCTATGACTGCCTGGGGCAGTTTCCTGGGAAGAAACTGTCCTGTGTAAAAAACCTTGGTGTCATCTTTGGCTCTGAGCTCAAATTTGACCGACAAATTAATGCTGTTGTTAAAAATAGCTTTTTCCATCTAAGGTCAATATCTAAGCTGAAGTCCATCCTCTCTTTTGAAGATATGGAGAAGGTTGTTCATGCTTTTGTGTCATCTCGTTTGGACTATTGTAATGTGTTGTATCTGGGTTTGAATCAGCTCTCTCTCTCTCGTTTGCAGCTTGTCCAGAACTCAGCTGCCAGACTTTTAACAAGTACAAAGGGGAGAGAGCATATTACTCCTGTGTTAATCAAACTGCATTGGTTACCTGTACGATACAGAATTCATTTCAAAGCGTTGCTGTATGTTTATAAGGCTGTGCATGGTCTATCACCTGACTATGTTACTGATTTAATTAGTGTCTGGCAATCCAGCAGATCTCTGCGCTCAAATGAACAACTACTCCTAATGGTTCCGCGATCTCGTCTAAAATGTAGAGGGGATCGTGCTTTCTCTGTGGCAGCTCCTAGGCTCTGGAATGCCCTTCCTCTGTCTATTAGAACTTCTCCAACTTTGGGTGTTTTTCAGAGTTCGCTTAAAACTCATTTGTTTTCTCTAGCTTTTGACAATGTTTTTTAGCTGTGTATGATATTTGTTGTTACTATTATTATTTATTTATTTATATTTTATTTTACTATTATTAATTTTCATTTGTTTTTATATTATTTATTTTTTTCTCTTATCTTTCTCTGTACAGCACTTTGGTTCCAGTCGTGGTGTTGAAAGTGCTTT
>NW_015662923.1:526108-537198 GCF_001515625.1 Sinocyclocheilus rhinocerous
GAGTTGTCATGACAGAAATATATATAGGTCAGTAACTTTTTATTAATTCTAAAAATTGCCTGAGAAAACGATCTGGTTTAGCGTGATTATCAAATCGCAAAGACTGCATTGTAATAATATAAATATGTAATCTGATGCGCTGCGTGATTGAAGCGTAGCACTGGGAATCTGTTCGCGGTTCACAGTAAATGCTGCTCAACTCCAAGCAAGTGCTGTAAGTTACGTGCATAAAAAAACAACAACAAAAAAACAACATGCGCCAAACATCTCAAGTTTGTAATGTGAATGGTTTATAAATCTGTGAATGGTTTATAAATCTGTTGTCAGCACAAAAGTTGTAACTTTTGAATGGTAGTATGCCTTAAAGATAGATAGATAGATAGATAGATAGATAGATAAAATCCAAATTTATTTATATAGCACAAATAAAAACAACACTAGTTGACCATTGTGCTGTACAAAGAGACAAAGGCTAAATATGTAAAAAGAGACAAAAGAGAATAAAAAGACCGCAAAGCAATGATATAGGGAGTTTACATAAAAAAAACATAAGAAAATTTAACTTTAAAAATCTAAAACAGTTGTAAGTCTGAGAGAAAAAGTAAGTTTTTCATTTAGATTTAAATTCAGACTCTGTGGATATTAATCTTATGGTTAGAGGGAGACTATTCCACAAGTTTGGACCGACGATAGAAAAGGCTCGGTCACCCCTCAACTTAAGTCTAGATCTCGGAACCACCAGCAATCGTTGTTGAGATGACCTTAATGATCGAGTTATTTAGATTCAAAAGATCTGAGAGTTATTTTGGAGCTAATCCATTCAGAGCTTTAAAAGCAAAAAGCTGAATTTTGAAATCAGTCCTATAACAAAAAGAGTGTAATATTGGGGAAATATGATCAAATTTCCGAGTACCAGTCAAAAGTCTGGTGGCTTCATTTTGAACCATCTAAAGACGACTAATATTGGATTGACTCATTCCAATATAAAGAGAATTACAATAGTCAAGTCTAGATTAAATGAATGCATGAATCACTCTCTCAATCTCTGCAAATGTTAAGAAACTCTTAGCTTTAGACAATAATCTTAACTGGAAAAAACTGCATTTAATACAGTACAGGGTTGTGTTAATGATATCTATGACTGCCTGGGGCAGTTTCCTGGGAAGAAACTGTCCTGTGTAAAAAACCTTGGTGTCATCTTTGACTCTGAGCTCAAATTTGACCGACAAATTAATGCTGTTGTTAAAAATAGCTTTTTCCATCTAAGGTCAATATCTAAGCTGAAGTCCATCCTCTCTTTTGAAGATATGGAGAAGGTTGTTCATGCTTTTGTGTCATCTCGTTTGGACTATTGTAATGTGTTGTATCTGGGTTTGAATCAGCTCTCTCTCTCTCGTTTGCAGCTTGTTCAGAACTCAGCTGCCAGACTTTTAACAAGTACAAAAGGGAGAGAGCATATTACTCCTGTGTTAATCAAACTGCACTGGTTACCTGTACGATACAGAATTCATTTCAAAGCGTTGCTGTATGAGTTGAGTTGAGTTGAGTTGAGTACAGCATTTATCTGTTTATCAAATTTGAGGGCGGAGTCAAAAATAACACCCAAGTGTTTCACAGCGTGTTTTACATGGGGGACCAAATCTCCCAGTTCGACATCAAAAGCACCTGGCACACATGTGGGTCCAAACACAATAACCTCCGTTTTGCTCTCATTAAGATGCAAAAAAATTTAATAAAACCAGGACTTAATATCACACAAGCATGCTGATAATGAGCTTAAGCCTTTTTTGTCATTTTTCTTTAAGGGCAAATAAATTTGTGTATCATCAGCTTAAAAGTGAAATGACATCAAATGTTTTGAAAGAATAGTGCCCGAAGGAAGCATATACAACGAGAACAAAACGGGGGCCAGAATGGAGCCCTGAGGGACTCCATAGTCCAAAACTGAAACAGAAGAAGAAAACCCCTCGAGACAAACAGAAAAGGTTCAAAGGTTCAAACCCACAACCTTCATTCAGATAGGACTTAAACCAATTTAGAGCACACCCTTCAATACCCACACATTGTTCACAAGTCGTGAAATAAGAATTCTGTTATCCACAGTATCAAAGGCAGCACTTAAGTCTAAGAGTAGGAGTATCACAGAATGAGAGTCAAGAGACAGCAAAATATCATTAAAAACTTTTAATAAAGCTGACTTTATTATAGATAGATAGATAGATAGATAGATACTATGTTAGTGAATTTATATACTGTAAATGGTAAAATACACAAAAATATAGGTAAAAAGTTAAACAAAGGAGGAAAGGGATAGCATGACCAAATTCCTCATGTACGATCAGATCCTTATGAAAGATCTATTTTATCATGAAATGCCTCAGGATAACATCTCCAAAAAAGCCAAGATGGTTCTTTGACATCTATATAATTCCACAAATACAAAAGCACCGTTTTGAATAAATGTCTGAATTGAGCAAATGTCCAGCACAATTGTGTCCTGAGAAACCCAGGAGGGAAAATAGTGAACCGAGCCATCACAATCATCAAGCTCTGATCATTTATATTCTCATGCTTGTCTCTGGAGAGCAATCTCTGTGTTATAATGCAGTATGCAGAAGCAACCTCGCCCTGTGCCGGCAAACACATTATTACTCTGTTCCGGTGACAAATGATCTCGCCGCACAACATTGAAAAGGGGCCAGGTGGTGAGGACAGCTGTTAATGTTTTCTTTTAGATTCGGATATACAGCTAGCGTGGCTTGCCCAAAGACAGATCAATCAATGCTGTGTAGGGGACGGCAGTCAAAGGCTAAGATAGAGTTTTCCTTAAGCCTGTCTCCACAAGCAAGTGTATTAGAGTTGCTGGGACTGAGGGCCAGAGTGAAGCTAATGAAAAGCGTGGAGGGATGGCTTTTTGGCACAGGTCTGTAATTGCAGTCTCGGAGAGGGCAATGTAAAAAAAAAAAAAAAGCAAGTCTTTCTTGGAGCAGGCCGTGGGGAATGGAGTCCATGGATTTTTATCCAGGGTGATACAAGCTTTCAGAAATGAAGGTGTTTGTTGAAGGAAATAGTTTGTGGGAAAATGTTTAATTCAACACATACCTTGGTTTCTCTCCTTTTTTTTTTTTTTTTTGCTATGGTCTCTTATCCTCTGTCTAGGGTTCACTAGGGTCAAAATATTTTGTATTAGTTAGACTCACCCCTGTCACACAATCATCAGATCTCTTTAAGAGGGCATTGGCATTTGATCTGCTGTGTGATTCAGCAGGATTCTTTCTGACATTCTCTATCCCTGCTCCTCACATTCTTGTTCATCGTCTAATTGATTTGGTCATCTAATCTCTGTTGAACTGAGTGTAGAAAGAAAGCCATGATTAAAGAGTTCCCCTGTGAGAGCAGCATCAGCTCAGAGGTCAGGTGCATGGTTTGCAGGAGCAAAATCAGTTGCTGACTTGCTGCATTTGGCTTCATCTCACTTGGCCTGTGTTTGGACTGGCCAATAACCAGCCCAGTTACCCAGCGACCTCCTCTGGGACAAAGGGAGTGCCTGGAAAAAAGAAGAGTCCTTTGGGCAATTATGTGAAAATGGAAAAGAAAGGAGATACTTTTCCCCCCAGCCATACTCCAGCTAGCTTCATAGTAGTGGTGATACAGTATATATACTGCATAAATTTGCCATGTTTCTTCAAATGGAATAGCAAAAATAGTAATTGTCATGCCCCAAACCAATGACATTAGGTTGAGCCAGTGTTGCTGTGTCAGGCTGAATGAGACCACATTAGACCCGATTAGATCTGATCAAACCTGCCTAGACCTTATCAAACCTTTTAAGACCACTTCAAACATCATTATTCCTGATCAGACTCCATTAGATCAGATCTTACCCCATTAGACCTCATCAGACACATTAGACCTAGTTCAGGCCACGTTAGATGGATAGATGTGCTGTTGTGGTTCATTGTGGAGTATTTCAACCCGTTACTGGGAGTTTCTCAGGATTGTCAGGGTCTCCTGACTGCTTACTTCTTAATGGCTGCTAAAGTGTTTTAGTTGCCTGCTAAGTGTCATTCATTCATAAATATGTTTATTTATTTATTATTTTTTAAATTAAATTTTTTTCTATGAAGTGAACTTGTTAGTGAAGGTTTCTTGCATCAACAGACATATTATAGTTTCACATGATTATTTTTCACCCTCACTCTGACCCCTAGAATTAAACTTTTGATAAGGTCCTTATGTAATAATAATAATAATAAACTATGTTATGATTATCTAAACTTTCACCATGTGAATGAGTAACAAAAGGCAAAACAAACAAACAAACAAAAAATAGTTTGATGCTAGTTTTTACATACAAACACAAACAATATGTGATAAGGTCATGTATCAAATATATTGTATGTTGTGGTATTATCTTACCACACACACTAAAAAGTGTGTACTGTCTGAAAAGCAAAGTGCAAACTTTTATACCTGGTCTCATTGTTTATACGTAGGTGGTAGTACATAATGTTTACTTGCACAAAGCATACATTTTTGTAAGTTTTTATTGATGCTGAAATGTACTATTTGGACGTATTTCAACGTTTAAAACGTAAAAGCTGCTACGTATTTTAGCCAAAAAATTTAAATATTTACAAATCATTTATATCATTAAGATAATTGTATCAATGCATTTTTATAATTTTATCGATAAGCGATTTCGATTTTTAGACCCCTTAACCTACCCCCAAACCTAAACTTAACAATTTTATAGCGAATATAAAAAATATATAAAATGTAATTGACCAAAATACGCAGGGAAATGACCATTTTAGTAACAATATAGCATTAAAAATATATATTTTTATAGTCACTAATCCCACTCCTACCTCTAAACCTAACCATAACTATTTCTTAAAAATATTTCGAGTATAAAGAAAAACATGACAGAAAGATAAGTGCGATCACAATAATTTATTTATTGCAAAAATGTCAACAGCAGTACTAAAAGTAATCCAAATGACGATGTGTTGTGGTCACAGTCCTCTCTGGTGGAATACAGTAGGTTTTGTGAGGTGCATAGCAGAATTTAAGCTGTTAATCACTGAAAATATTATGCAGATTATTATCCTGATCCACACCATGAAGGCGAGCATTTCTCAATTCAAACCATACGGTCTAGCTGCGTCCCAAATGATACACTATACACTAATACACCATGTTCTACGTACTCAACCATGTAGTGTATGAATTATATATGGTTATTTTGTCATTTATTGTCATGGTTATTTTTGTATTTAAAGTGCACTTTTTTCTTTTTGGAATTTTCAGTGTAAATGCACTACTCGCATTATTTATACTACAAAATGTCATAGAATAGTGCATAAGTACGCGATTTGGGACGCACCTTATGATTCAAACTTCACCAGAAACATGGCATGTTGCAATCTGTGATGAAGCAGGTGAGAGCCAATGAGCTTTTGATTTTCCTGCCGTAAAACCTGTCGTAAAGCTTTTTGAAGTGGTAATTTTTGAATTTGTAACGAGCTCGTCAGCGCGGGTTTTGCTGCATGTCGCTGCTCAGGATGGAGATGAAAATCACTGAATAAAAGCTTGATTTTGGGACTGTTCCTCACAGTCGAATGGATTCTGAAGATTTGGATTACAGTGCACGAATAAAATTGATTATTTTTGTAATTATGTTGCGTTTTTTGGTGTATTCTATTTTATGGTTCTGTTGTCAGTCTCAGCATGTCGGAGAAAACGCCTTTTGTGTCCCACGGCAAGCACAGCAAATATGACATGATAAATAATTGTTAAATGATTGGAGAAATGTTATTCATTTTAAGGGTTTACAGTGTAGTCTTGTTTAACATTTTGTATTCTTCTAAACAAATTGGCAGTAGAAAACACACAGAATGAAATGTTATTTCATATTAAGTAAATTAGTAAACTTCATTTAATAGTGCAACTGAAAACATGATACCATTGATATAACTGAATACAATAGAACAAAATGTTAATGTCGCGATTTCAGTATAAGGATTCATTTGTAAATATGTAAAGTTGTTCATACGTAAATTATTTACGTTTTAGGTGTTGTCAATTTGTCAGTATTGTACGTTAAAATGTTGTAAATATGTCAGTATTGTAAGTTTAGATGCTCTAAAAACAGTATTGTACGTTTTAGTGTCTTTAAAAACATAAGTAAATGTACGTTTTGTTGAACCACATTTTATGTAAGATACATAAGAATTCTCATGAGATCACGTTGCACTTTTAGTGAATAAAATAACTTGCCAATTAGGTCACAGTCACTCTTTACAAAGTAGCCTACTCTGAATAATTTTATTTCAATTGAGCAAGTAAAATCCAGTTTTCCACAATGACTGCTTGCGTTCCATCTATGTGGAATTTTCCAGAATCCATGCGAAATGCGACACAATTTAATTGAAATGTTTATGCAAAACTGACCATACAAAAGATGATCAGAGAGTTTATGTAGACACTGCTGAGCTTGAGCACTCAAACGCACACAGTAATGTGACATCAAACCAGCCTGAGAATTGCACAGTGTCCCAATCCTCCTCCTCATCTCCTTTTCAAACTTTTTCATTCAGAAAAAAGAGACACATTCAAAGTGAGTTTGGTCCTCTTGACATTATGAGGTTAAGCACAAAGAGAAAGCTATTCGGGCTTAGCTGTGGTCTAATATGGGAATGAGAGCATGAAAGACGTTTCTAATCTGCTAATGCAAAAATCACATTAACTTCCCTAATTCATTTTCGCCACGATGGGATATTAAAGGCTGCAACTCAGGGACCTTTAACAGTGAGCTGTGGACAATTTCAAGCTGTTTTGAAGTGTAGAGGATGTGAAAGTGTTTTGTTGTATGTTTGTTTGGCAGTTGGCAGAGTCTGTGAGAACACAACTTCACAGGAGCTCATATGGCAGTGGATAATCATTGGGAGGCTTTACTGTGTGATGAGACATAAACATTGTTGGGGTGTATGTATGTTTATTTCAAACTGGGTACCTCTCACTGCTTATGACTTGCTACACCTCATAGGACCAACGTGTACAAAATCAAAACTATCTTTGTCTTATTTAACTGTGATTTTTTTTTAAAATAGTCTCAAACTAAGGTTTAAAAATATGATAAAAAATACAAAAAAAATCGCTATGTGTAAAAAAAAAAAGTTTGCTAATGAAACCAATCGTGTTGAAGTTCTTAGTGATTCTCCTTTGTGGCAGGAAAAAGTAATTAAAAAGCAAGTCTGGAGAACCATTAAGCTTGTCAAAAGGGGGTGGAGCCACTGTAATTATCTGCTCTAGAAAAAGGCACAGAAGTCACCCAACAAACGTTCTGAGGTTCTTTGGGCTTTGTGATAATGGGATTGATGGATTTTGTTAGTGTTGGATTTTTTCTGCTTATTGTAGTTGGCTTATCTTTGGCACAGTGGCCAGGATTTCAACAAGGCATGGATCCAATAAGATTTCTACAGCAACGGACTCCTTCTTTTGCTGCTCGGCCGGCTGTCCAAAGTCCACAGGCATCAGCTTCTTTTAGGCTGCCTGTAATGAGGCCTACTGGGGTAGAACTATGGAAGCTTCAAGAACCTGGAAGTAGTCAGTCCAAACAGCTAATGCAGGGTCCTATGGCACCTCTGACCTGGCATTTTCCTGTGGTGCCAGAAGAACCCCAACAGCCAGCTGTGCCTTTTGAGTTGCGTGTACCGACCCCTACACAGTGTATTGCCGCACGATGTGGGGAGAGCTCTGTGCATGTGGAGGTTAAGAAAGACTTCTTTGGTACTGGTCAGCTGGTGAATCCTTCTCTTCTCAGATTAGGAGGCTGTGCAGCTGTAGGGGAGAATCCAGACGTTCAAGTGTTTATCTTTGAGTATGAGCTCCAGGCATGTGGCAGTTCTTTGACCGTAAGTAGCTGCTTATGAGTTTCAATTGTATTACTTGATGGTAAAAGCCAGGTTACTGCACATATTCTTTCTTGACCTGATTTCAGATGACTGAAGATGAGCTGGTCTATAAGTTCACCCTCTTTTATACTCCTGAGGCTTTAGTAGGAACTCCCATTGTAAGAACTGATGCAGCAGCTGTTGGAATTGAGTGCCACTATTCAAGGTACTATTCAACAAGTGGTGTTTAAGCAGTTTCACAACAGGCTAATTAATTTCTGTTTAGGTTGCACAATGTAAGCAGCAGTGTTTTGATGCCCTCTTGGGTTCCTTTTGCTGCTACAAAGGTTGCTGAGGATGGTTTGGTGTTCTCTTTGAAGCTCATGACGGGTAAGTGTTTAAGTGTTCGTTTTAGAATGGTCTCTAAAATATCACTGACACCCCTTTTTCCCTTCCACCCACAGATGACTGGATGTTTGAGAGGCCAGCCAATCAATACTTCCTAGGGCAGGTTCTGAAGTTTGAAGCTTCTGTGAAGCAGTACAACCATGTTCCTCTGCGACTCTTTGTGGATGGTTGTGTGGCTACTGCGGTCCCTGATATAAACTCTGCTCCAAGATATTCTTTTATTGAGAACCATGGGTGTGTAAGGATTAGTTGCTTGACCTCCCATGTGTTGCCAGAGACTAAGTGTTTTCCTTTGCTTTTAGGTGCCTGGTTGATGGAAAGCTTACTGGTTCTACTTCCAGTTTTATGCGTCGAGTTCAGAATGACAAACTGCACTTTCATTTGGAGACTTTCAGATTTCAGCAAGCAAATAGTGGCCTGGTATGTAGTGATACTGTAGTTCAGGTCTTAGAGCTGATTGTTCCCCTGCATGCAAAATGTTTCATTTCAAATTTGTTTTGTAGGTCTATATCACATGTGCTTTGAAGGCAGTTATGGCTTCAACCCCAATAAGTCCAGAGAACAAGGCTTGCTCCTTTGCCAATGGGTATGTCCTGATTTTTTCACTAGGGATGTAACTATTTGCTCAACTCACGATTCGGTTCTCGTGTGGGTTGGGTTTTTTTTTATTTTTTTTATTAAAACAAGCCCCAAATCAAAGAAGTATTTTACACCAGACATATCTTAATATGAACAAACTAAAGCTTTGTCTGTGCTCTTTCCATTTAAAATTGGAGGCAACAACTGGATTTTAATCATGACCCAAACAAAAATGCAGCATGAGTAGTTTAATCTAAATTGGACTGTATAATTTCAAAATCTGAAGCAAAAACAGAATGGTCTGATTTTAGTTTTGTGAAACTATACTACATAAAATATTTCTGAACGAAACCGTAGATGAGCTGAGATGCTGATTCACTGACAGCAGGTGGTGCTTATGAACCGCAATGATACAGAGTTTCCTGGGTTACCGCTGTAAACTAAGCGGAGCTGTGCTTATGAACAGTACTTTAATATGCATTGTTCCGAGGCAAGGTTAAAAGAGAATACCACGTAAACTTCTCTAAAGTGAGTCCGTTCCCCTCAGAGATCCAATCATATAAACTCCAATTGTATTGCTTCCAGACCCACACACACACACACACCTCCACTGGTCCGAATCCTCACATGTTTGAATTGATTTGACCGGCTCTCGGTTAATCGTTACATCCCTACTTTTCACAATATAAGATGTGTTCAGAATGGTTTACTCTCTGCTGTTTTATAGATGGCGTTCTGCAGATGACAATGACCAGGTGTGCATGTGCTGTGATACCACATGTGGCTCCAGCAGGAACGGGCAAGCACTGTCTGATTCAGGTGAAGGCGTGTTCTAAGATCTTTATGACTTTGCTCTATAGTTAAACCTATGACAATGGCTTTTTTTTTTTTCTCTACTCTCCAAGGCCTGGTTTCAGAAGGGAAAGCAACCATTGGCCCTATTGTAGTCTCTAATTGATGTGGATTGTAAGAAGTGGCCAATAAAGACCTGGAATGGATACTGTGGCATGTCTTCTGACGACTGACTATAGCCATTCAGCTTTACAGTACAAATGAGAGCATGCGAGTAACATTTATTAGAAAAGTAACTTCTAATTTAAGTGAACTTTAAAACAATGTTCACAAACTCGTTATATTGAATGTCATACTTGGCTACCTGTGCTTTTCAGGTATGTAATGAACTCAATGTCGAATACTTAAAGCTACGAAAGTTATTGATTTTCTCTTTTGTTGGGGGGGGGGTTCTTTGTTTAGCAGACATCACAGCAGCTGGGTTATGTTAATTTGGCTGCTTTAAGAGCTGCTGTTGAACATGACGTGGATCTGATGTGTTTTTTCACAACTCTTTACTTTTCTGACACACCACTTGAATCAGGTGTGTTAGATGGAGACAGTGCTGGGGTGCTCCATGACAGTTTTGAAAACCACTGCATTTCAGAGACATGGTTTTTAACAAATACACTAAAGAAAATGGAACGAGCTATCTACTTAATTTTTTTTATGTAACATTACACATATTTGAGTAGTTTTTGTAAGGCTTTTTTTGTTTTGTTTTTTAAATGGAATCTACCTGAATAAATCATGTAAAATCGCCTAAATTTATTAATCAGACACAATGTGTTTATAAAGTGGCATGGTTATGATCTTGCACCTGCATCCCAAAAGTGATTAACTGACACGGCTAGTTTCTTTATCCAAGTCAATTTAAGCAGATGCCAACCTAGATCAATTTTGACATGGCCTTTGACATTATTGAGGGGAATAGCAAACTGACCAAGACTGCATTTTGAACAATGGGTTCACTTGCAGGAAGGGATTGGGATTATCCCAATTGGCCTAACTATGCCCTAAAAGTGTGAGTGAGTTTTGGGGCATTCAACGAGGTCACAAATTTGAAGCCGTGAAACACTTTAGTTACATGCGTCTTGGAACCTTAAACGTGTTATTACATTTGTCGTTGCACTAAACTTAAGTGACTAAAAGGGTTTTCTCGACCCTATTGGAGAAGTAGCATTTCTTTTGTGTGGGGAAAGTAATGTTCTTGCCTACTCGTGTGTGTGTGGGTTATTAGTTCGGTCAATCGATTTAAAAGTAAGCTAATTGCAGTCTTTGAAGTTACCATTTAATCCCACCTAACATAACTTTGGTGTATTGTAATTTCAATCAAGTTAATTTAGAAACAAAGATGGTATTTGTATGTGTATA
>NW_015662923.1:537225-541362 GCF_001515625.1 Sinocyclocheilus rhinocerous
GGTGTGTTAGATGGAGACAGTGCTGGGGTGCTCCATGACAGTTTTGAAAACCACTGCATTTCAGAGACATGGTTTTTAACAAATACACTAAAGAAAATGGAACGAGCTATCTACTTAATTTTTTTTATGTAACATTACACATATTTGAGTAGTTTTTGTAAGGCTTTTTTTGTTTTGTTTTTTAAATGGAATCTACCTGAATAAATCATGTAAAATCTCCTAAATTTATTAATCAGACACAATGTGTTTATAATTAGTGAAATGTGCTCATTTTTTTAAGTTGATTCTCAAGTGTAATTTTGAGTGAGGCCTGTTTGTATTTGACGGAGTTATTTTATACATTTAAAAGACTGTATACAGCTCAAGTAGGAAAATACTTGAGCAATACTGCACTAGCAAAGCTACTGCTCATTGAACAAGGCTTAACGCCATAGAGGAGTAATATCCATAACAAGCTCTACTCTTCTGCACGATGGTAACAATTGCACTGTGCAATGGAAACTTCAACGTAACAGAAACTTTCAAATGTCAAGCATAACTGAACATTAAACAATGTTTCCCTTCACTCAAAAACACAAAATAGCATTCAATTTCAAAATTTACTCTCCATATCCAGCCATATGCAAAGCATGCTTTAAAATAAATAGGTAGCCTTTTTACCTTATTTTTTGTAGTATAATCAGTTCCTCAATTCAAGCCTCAAAACTGCTCAAGTTTCCTTTAAAAAAATGAGGAAAACACATCTCTTGGTTTTATTAGTAAAAAGTCCTCAATATTTTCTATACAACACTGAACCACAATTTCTTTAATGAAATATACACATTATTTTTAATTATCACCTTAATTTTTTTGATGAAAGTTACAAGACCCATGATTCATTTTTTACAGTGTATACTTACATGCATGCACAGTTTTAAGGCAGCTTTAATCGACTTTTTGGTAACTTCATGACTTAACTGACGACATAACTACGACATGTTCTTAGTTTCTTTTGTTCTTTAATATGAAAGGCTACAGCATGTGCCGCCACATTTGTGTGTGAAATTGAAGAGCATGTGCTACGAAAAAATTTCCTGTACAGTATAACGGCTGACAGAACAGGAAAACATTTGTTTTTACTGACATGGCCCGACAACATCTCATCTGTTCACTGTTGTTCTACTGAAGCTCCTCATCAACTGTACCTTTTCCACGCTCGTTTGACTGGCGCTGAGGCGAAGTTGGAGTGCGCGTAAAATCTCCCATTTGATGTAGCCGTAAAGACGTTCTGCGTCTAAATAAACAAAATTCTTGTCTAGAAAAAGAGACAGAAGTAGCAGTGAGTGGGGTGGCCAACCCTAGCCCCGCCCCTGCGTTAATTGCTTTAAATATTTTTAACGTGTTAAACTGAAAAAAAAAAAAACAATCGCATGCGTTAAAGCGTTAATTTTAACAGCACTTATTCAAATATAACTTCCACTCAAATATATCTTCCAGTGAGATGACAGTTCTCTCTGGTGACTTATGCCAGGCTTATTCTGTTCTATAGTTGCCTGCAAACTCACATTTGGTTCTGCCAGTTGACAACTAATGACCCCACTCTAAATGTTATTTCTTTGATGATAATCAGTTAAATTCAGATACCCAATACAGAAGAAAAGACCTGTCTCTACTTCCACTTCATCACAACTTGAATTGTTTTGTCTGACCATATAACATGAACTGAATTAAGTAGATTTTCAACATTCAAGCTGCAACCTTACATTTTATTTTATTTTATTTTATTCCCTGGAAATAGTAGGCCATCCTAGTATCTATGGGATACTCATTTCAACATACAGCACTTCAAATCTTTTTAGAGTGAAGCTTACAATCCCAGTGTACTTGTTTCAAGCTCTTGGCTGCCAAGAGCATGAAACTAACTATTTAAGAAACATTTAGAAACCAAAAACATATTTTGCATATTGCTGGACTATGGTTTTATGGTTATATTTATCAAAGTCTGAATTAAAGAACATGTTTGTTTACTTTTGTAAAATAAACTATTTAAGGGCTTTATTGTTTCACTGCTTGATGTCCAATGGACAGTTTGATCCAGAAGAAAAACAAGTGAGCCACCTGGATCTAGGTTGTACTCGTTTGGGCCATCCAAAACCTTTAATGAAACAGGTCTGGAAAATCATTAAGCTTGTCAAAAGGGGGCAGAGCTATTTTAACTTCCTGCTCTTGAAACAGGCATCAGAGAAGACCAGTAGTTATCCTGAAGGTTTCAGATTTGTTTTTTAACAATGAGGCTGGTGGTTTTTAGTTGTGTTGGATTGTTGTTGCTTATTGCAGTTGACTTGAGTTTGGCACAGTGGTCAAGATTTCAACAAGGCCAGGATCCACTAAGATTCCAACAGCAACAGTCGCCAGTTTTAGCTCCTCAGCAATCTGTTCAAGATCCACAGGCATCAACAACTTTTCGGCCTCCAAGACCTGCAATGAGGCCTGCTGGGGTGGATGCACGGAAGCTTCAAGAACCTGGAAGTAGTCAGTCCAAACAGCTTATGCAGGCTCCTATGGCACCTTTGACCTGGCATTTTCCAGTAATGCCAGAAGAACCCCAACAGCCAGATGTGCCTTTTGAGCAGCGTGTACCTATAGCTCCCCAGAGTGTTGCAGCACAATGTGGGGAGAACTTCGTGCATGTGGAGGTGAAGAAGGACTTCTTTGGTATTGGTCAGCTGGTGAATCCTTCATTTCTCACTTTAGGAGGCTGTGCAGCTGTAGGGGAGGATCCAGAAGCTGAAGTTCTTATATTTGAATATGAGCTCCAGACATGTGACAGCTCTCTGATGGTGAGTGGCTGCATGTAGGTCTACTGTAGAATTTGTGTAAAAGTTAGGTCTGTCCAAAAATTCACCACTTGTACTGCTTTCAGATGACTGATAATGAGCTTGTGTATACATTCAACCTCCTCTATACTTCTGTGGCTTTAGTAGGAACTCCCATTGTAAGGGCTGATGTAGCAGCTGTTGGAATTGAGTGCCACTATTCAAGGTAGTAAACCACTTTGTCTAAGAATTTGACCAAAACTGACACCTAATCCTCTTACTTCTCCCAATAGGTTGTATAATGTAAGCAGCAATATCTTGTTGCCCGCTTGGGTTCCTTTTGCTGCAACTAAAGTTGCAGAGGAAGTTCTGGTGTTCTCCTTGAGGCTCATGACTGGTAATATGTATTTAAGTGTTATAACTTCAATAAGTGATTAGGTAGTGTTGCCAATCTGACTTTCATTTCAGATGACTGGATGTTTGAGAGGCCATCCAATCAGTACTTCCTAGGGCAATTCCTGAAGCTTGAAGCTTCTGTGAAGCAGTACAACCATGTTCCTCTGCGCATCTTTGTGGATGGTTGTGTGGCTACTGCAGCCCCTAATGTGAACACCACCTCTCCAAGATATTCCTTTATTGAGAACCATGGGTTAGTAAAGAACCGCTCCATTTCCCTGTTGCAAACGGAGCCTAAAATGTTTTTGCATTTCCACGCTTTCTCTTCAGGTGCCTGGTAGACGCAAAGCTTACAGGCTCCACTTCCAGTTTCATGCGTCGTATTCAGAGTGACAAGCTGCAGTTTCAGTTGGAGGCTTTCAGATTCCAGCAAGATGATAGTGGCTTGGTATTGTAATTTGGGCTGTAGTTCTGTGGGTGAGTTGTTTTACTGATCATGTGTCATTCTGTAGGTGTACATCGCCCCTGCTCTAAAGGCTGTTATGGCCTCAACCCCCACATGTCCAGAGAACAAGGCTTGCTCCTTCATAAATGGGTATGTTTATTTTCATTTGTCTAGTATTATGAGGCGTTAAAAGGGTAACCAGTTTTGTTTGCCTTCTATAGATGACGATGACCAGGTGTACATGTGCTGTGACACCACGTGTGGTCTCGGCAGAAAGGGACAAGCACTGTCTGATTCAGGTAACCTGAATCAAAGAACAACTTGGGTAACCTGAAAAGTGTACTTTAACTTCTCACCTTGTCACTTGTTTTCAGGTCTGGTATCGGAAGGGAAAGCAACCATTGGCCCCATTGTGATTACTCACTGATGTATTGTGAATGACGAAGTGCCAATAAAAGTGTTCATTGGCAAGTGTGTGTGGGGTGTGTGTTTTTTTTTTTT
>NW_015662923.1:541840-549531 GCF_001515625.1 Sinocyclocheilus rhinocerous
TTTTTTTTTTTTTTTTTTTTTTTTTAAATCTCTGACTTCAAGGCAATTTGGCCCAACATTACCTGGGTTTTACAGTAGCTACAAGTTTGATGTTAGCACTAAATATGCAGTTCGTGGAAGCAATGATTGACTTTAAGCTCAGTATGTGCTTAAGTGCCATGGGGGTGGAAGGGAAATGGGGCTTTATGTACATAGTGTATTAACATTATTCTTAAAAGTCAGAGCTACCTGGTAAAGCCTCTCAACAATGCTATGGGAGCTCCCTCACCATTGATTGGCAAAAATTAAACCATTAAAATTGACCCGCAGCAGTCAAAGAGTCTGCCTTCAATAAGTTGTGCAATGAGGTAAATTATTGTGCCATGCATGATTATGCGCATTCAGCCCAATTTCATTGGATGTTTTCATAGTTCCTGCAACACGTATGATCTAACCAAGTCCTGCAATAATGCTGTTTGACCAGATCTAATCCAATAGAAAGATGTTCTTCTAAGAATATGATCGCATCCAAAAGCTTAGGCGGCAGACTTGTTGCAGCAGACTACTACTTCTGAGACCCCATGTTTTAAAGATCTACTAAACAGAGAGCTTTTGTTTTATCTAAGTGAATATTAAACTAAACTATAATTTTTTTTTTGCTAGAAATGACATCAAAAGTGGAAAAAGTTGATCAATATCATAGACTGTGAAAGATGCATCTTTGCTGCCTTCAAAAATTGATCAGATGAGTATCTCATTTGACAGGATCTGACAATCTTTGGATTCGGACATGCCTTGTTGCCTTCCTACCTCTGTATGCCACTTGTGGAGGCAGCATTTTTCAGCTTTCGGGCATGGGCCACATGGGATTGCAAGCAAAGCAGAACAAGTAGAATGTGGAAAGATTTTTCAAAACTACGAACAAAAAAGGCTGTCATGTGTAAAGGCCCCAATGAGAGCGGTGAGAAAACAGCAGTTAAGAAAGCATCTGATCATAGTGAAATGTTTGCACCAGCTCTGCAATTCAGCACTCCAGTCAAGCCATGTCATAATTATGTATGTAACATTTTATGCAATAGACTGCTTTTAAGCAAGCAGCTATACATTATTAAACAGGACGTGTCAGTGTCGCTTTCAGTTAGAATTACAACTTAATCTTCACCTATAAAGCTAGCTAATGTTAAACCTTTTTATTAGTGAATGCAGATTGTTTGGTTTGTGCAGATTAAAGCTTAATCTAGCTCAGGACAGTTTCGATTATAACACTATAAGATAGTTTTTCATACAGTTAATTAAATGGATAATGAAAATGTCATCTCATTTTGTGTACCAAATATTTTGATTTGTATAGTAAAAAAATAATTGTATAATAATTGTAGTTGTATAATAGTAATAATTGTTTGACATTTTCAAAAGTGATTACCTTGTTTTATTTATTAGTAAGAAAATATAACTTGATATTTTAACTAATAAAGTGAATAACTTTACTGTGCAATAAAAGCAGAATAATTAGTTAAAACCTACCAATTAATCAGTGAAATAATTGATAATTATTTGATAAATCATTCTAATAATCGTTAGATTAATTGATTATTAAAATAATAGTTTGTTTCAGCTTTATTGCTACATTTGCCACAATTAGTATAATTAAGGGACCCTTGGCCATTTACAAATACTAGTGCTGCTTTTTAAACATTTCTCCTACTTACATGGATTTACACAGAGACGATGTATTTCATTTTTCAATATAGGAGTATCCTGTATTATATGATGATGGGTGGCCAGGCAACTATACAGTATAAGCTTCATGAAAAACTCCTACTTTTGGTTGTTAGCCATTAAAACATTATTAATCACACAGACTACTATTATCTTTGAGTGGCCTATTAAAATTTTGGACTGCTTCCAATCTAGACTAACCAAACTTTATCCAACATTTCTTGGCCACCTCCGCTTGGGAAAATCGAATTCCAGATAATGCCTTTTGATAACACCATCATGATTAAATAACACCACCACCATTAAACACTGAAACAGAACAGAATTTCATTTCATTCTGAAATGTGTTTTTTCAAGATGTACGATAAGAGGGTGTTCATGTGCCTAATTTTCCTGGCACTTGAATTAGACAGTCATGGTGCTGATGAAAGATCTGAATTTGTGTGTTGGTGTGTAGGTGACAATCACCTGTAAGCTCAAGCGAAATCAGGATGGGATCAGATAAAAGAATTGGGGTGTGTAACACTCCCTGTCTCACCTGTGTCATTTCACCAAAATGTGGAATATGTAAGAATTGCCATGACATTGTGTTGTATCCTAGTATCTAATTTGGAAACAAATGACTTCTTGGAACATTTGGTTGCTAAATTGTTATTTATTTTCTTAACAAGGTTTTGTACTTCACTCGTGTCTGAATTTCCATGCAAAATAGCAACCTTTACACGTGCACAAAAACGATTGTACCTCATGTGTTACTCTGCCACGGTGGTGGTGATGACTGGTCACGTTGACTGGCACAGTTCTACAGTGGAGCCCACATCAATGCAGGCTCAGCAAAAGTGGGCATCAAGTGCACATAGCAAAGAAGGCACTCATTAGCACTCTTCTGAAACCTAAAAAGACAAATGGGGTAGTCTATGATCATGTGACCTTGGTGTGCATGTGTCCATGAATACACAAGAAATACACACACATCAAGTACATTATTTGGGACAGGGCCTGTCTGCATAACTTGAGATCAGACACTGGAATCACTTTTCTCCTCCTGAGGGGTGAAGTAACGGTTTGATCCAGAAAACATTTGGCACCATCTTGGTCTCTGTATCCATCTCTTTCTCTTTCACCCCTCTGTCTCTGACTATGTCTTTTTAAATAGTTAGAATCACAGATACTGGACATGATAATGATCATGCATTTTTCAGTGTCATGATAACAGATAACATATTGGAATATGAACAAGTCGAGGTATTTCTCTGTCATATTCTTCTTTTGTGTGACATGTTATTCATAATTGCACTTTTGTGCCCAGTATTTCACTGCAAAAAACTGTTATTCCACATAGTCTCATTGTTTATACGTACTGTAGGTATGTGTACATAACATTTATAGATAGAAAAACACACCTTTCTGTATGTTTGGGTTGATGCTGAAATGTACAATATGGACGTAGCATCCAAAACATAAGCAGTGTTACGTATTTAAAGCAATAGAAGCATTTTTTTTAAATGAAACATTTATATCGTAAGTACACTTATTGCTAAATTTGTAAAATTTTATAGATTTAACCTTCCTTAACTCTATCTCCAAACATAAACATACCCATTTTTCAACAATAAAAAAAAAAAAAAAACAGGAAGCAAATACATACAGTGACAATCATTTTTTTTAGTTACAATATACCAATACATCAGTGGCGAGTGGTGGCTTTTTCAATAGGATATGCTACATAATTGAATATAATACGACAAATAAGACTCCAAGGCCGGTGTTGATTTAAAATTAGAATAGCCATTAAGTGGCAGTGCCTTCCCAAATGCTTATGCATATGTTCACATTACACAAGCAAAATTTATCAAGCACGGGGAAAACAAATAGGAATATAGCTGCAAGCAGCGATTATCGGGGTTCAAGCGCTTTAAGGCATTTAAGCACATATGAAAAAAGACAATACATATTATTTATCAAGCCTGTAACCACCTAAATCAATAATAAAAAATAAAAAAAAGAAACATTTTTTTTGGGGGAAAATCCAGGTAATTTGCCAAAGAAATATGATGATTTTTTTAACGGTTATGACTGTTCTAGCACCAGCTGTGGTCCGATCTCCATAAAACATTGCTTGCTTGTTTAGAATCACCTGTCGCATATGCTAACCTAATTTTGTGAAGTTTTGCGGTTTCGTTTAGGCTTTATAGGCTTTTGGGTATATTTGGGTATATTTGGACAGGCCCCTTTTCTAAAGGACCCAGTTATAGCTACTATATAGCTATAGTAGGTATACTTTTTTTGATAATTATTGACATATAGAGTCCACAGAATTGTACTGCAGTGGTTTTTTGAAAAACCTAGGACTAATTTATATATTCTCAATTATTTAACAAACGATTTGATTGACAGCAGTGGCCCTAGAGGCAAAGTTTTTCGGAATGAGGAGGTCTGCCCTACGATACAAATATTGTGTGTCTGTGTCAAGAACCGCGCAATATACAATGGTTCATGCCCTTGAAAATGCAATATTGCCCCTCAGTGGCCAATTTCTTTCAAATTTCTCACAGACCTTTAGGACCATGAGTCAAACAGGCCCATTGAGTTTCGTTCTGATTGACCTCCATTAACCTTGTCTAATTGGTGCTCAAAATTCATTGGCCAATGGCGGACATGTTTTTTAAGATATGCAAATGTCATTATAGACACTTGTGGCAGTTTGGACCAAGACAGTGCATACCAATTTTCATGTTGATTGGACAAATGGTTACGTAGTTATAGCTATTTTTATGTTTTTCCCGCTTATACCGCCACCAAGTGGCCAAGCTCCGCAATTTTTTTTTTATTTGACCAAAGAGTTATAGCCATTTTAGTGAAAGTGGCCCCATGCCTTTCAAATGTTTTGGCATCCCTTTGCGACGGTGAAATTTCAACTTTTTTTATATAGTTATTGATATTCACTCTCCATGGAATATTTCTGCACTGGTTTGGTTCCGGTTGGGCGAAAAACCTGGGATTTGTTCGCAAAAGTAGATTTTTCAAAATTTCAGTGTGACGGTCAAATCCGAGGTGTGCGTTTTGTCCGGCGCGAGCCAAGGATTCCAGCGACATAAGACACTTGAGCCTTGGTGATGTTGTAAACGGTGTGAGTACTACTCCAAGTTTCAAGTCTCGACCACTTACGGTTTGGTCTGCCCGATCAGTTTTACGTGGAGATTGCTGATCCTTGGCCATTCTAACATTTACAATAGAGTTTCAGCACTATGCGCTTGAACCCCTAATAATCAAAATCCTCCAAAATTTTTACTTTGAGTTTGCTCAAGCATGCTGCCAAATAACTTTCAAAATACTTTGTCTATGCCAAAGATTGTAAGAAGACATGTTTTTAGTGGTTGTTCAAAATTTGACAAAGCATGAAATTGTAACTTTTTACAACTTTTTTTTTTTTTAATTTAAACAAGTTAGTTTCACACCAAATACAATGTGATTTTCATTAATCGAGATCTAGCAGCCAAAAGCACATTTTTCCGCTTTGGTGAGTGATTTACGGACAGCTTTCCTAGCTCATTAAATCACTCACTCTCTTTAACCTGGCATTCACATAACACACTATCACATTTCTATAATTCAAATACGTTAAAGGATTGTTAGGCTGCATTCTATAGGTCAACCAGAACCGGGAACACTTCCCATAACATCCGATGTACTCGTTACATCGTAAGAAGAATGGCATCTACGCTAATATTAGTCTCTTTCATTCTTATTCCGAGGTCACCGTAGCCACCCAGATCCAGTCCGTATCCAGTCCAGATGGTGGATCAGCACCTAGAGACGACCTCTTCAGCCCTGAATGTCGGCGGAGACTGTGTCAACTAGATGCGCCCCAGAGACAGATCCCTTACGAAGACCTCGTCACCTCGACGATCATTGGCACAAGACCACGGGAACCTCTGCACCTGTGTTGCAGCCTGGAATTAAACCACGCCATGCTGGTTTCGTCTGGCCAGAGGAAAACTGGCCCCCCGACTGAACTTGGTTTCTCCCAAGGTTTTTTCTCCATTTCTGTCACAGATGTAGTATTGGTTCCTTGCCACTGTCGCCTTTGGCTTGCTTAGTTGGGGACTGATTGCACAGACACTATTGGAAGAGAACTGAACTGGATGTTGTTATAACTGAATCATCAATTAACTGACTTTAGCTGAAAAATGACTCTGTTATTGTCTTGCATCATTGACAAACTATTTTCCTGTTTGTCTCTGTAAAGCTGCTTTGACACAACCAGTACTGTATAAAGCGCTATACAAATAAAGGTGACTAGACTGACTTGACTTGACTCATAAGACAACAAACCGCAACTTATTCGCGAATGGTGGATACCCGAAACACTGCACAGCCCTTACTCTGTAACTCAGTCTCTCTCTTTCTCTAAATGTGGTTGTTGTGCATAGCCTACATAAACATACAGTATGTACTGGAGTCATAATTTGTTCTTCTCAGTTATTTTCAGCAATAGCACTATCCATCCTACGTTCTCCTTACTACGAGACCGTGAGTGGGCAGCCAAGATTCTGAGCATGAAACAGTCATCATTGCCATGTAAATGTGGGTAGTCAGAAATTCCAGACATGATCTATTTAAACACAACTTGTACATAAAAGGTACTGTCACTCAGTACACCAAGTTTGCCTCTGCATTTTTTTCTCCACATTACAGTACATCCACAGTTCTTCACAGTGGCAATACTGACTTTAACAAACATCCACAGAGCAATAAATTCACTTTCAGCCTCTCCTCTGAGAGACATAATGGAGAAATTCTCAGCAGGGTTTCCTCACCTCAGGCAGTTGGCTGTGAGATCAGCACTCTGGTTATGACCTGGAGTTGACATGAACAAAAACAGGGAAAAAAACAAACAAACACATGACTGATAAATCGATCAGTAGAGGTATCAAGAAAAAGGCAGAAGAAAAGAAAAATATAGTTGAGGAAAACTATGTGGATGCCAATGTAGAAATATTTGCAGTGGAACATAATTACAGTACATACCTGTATATATTGCAATATGTTGTATTCAGAGATATGTCAATTAAGATATAATACATTAAGACCTCAAATATAATTCAAATACATTATTTTGACATATGTATAAATGGTTAAATAGACACAAAATGGTGTCTTCAGAAGTCAGTCTACTGTGTGGTTTATTTCCACATGGCCTACAGTCCATGGTGATGCATTACACAATTTGTGTTGCCATTACTACTGTATTATGGGGGCAAAAAGCATATTTATGTGGTTGAATTATTTTGTAGATATTTTGCTTTGCCAAATGGATTATGTGTCAGCCAAGCAACTGTCATTAAGAAAAATGTGAATATTAATGGATGGGTTCTTCAGGTTTGATATACTTTGATATCCAGTGATGTCAGGATATGGTTCTGGTGTAGAGTGTTTTTGGTTTTTATTACTTTATAATATTAAAAAAATAATATATTTTTTCATCTGAGCAAAAAAACACTATATGGACAAAATTGTGATATGATGCCACATTTGCAATAAGTCCGTTCTTGAAATTTCATCCCAGCTAAATATTTTAGAGTCAACTGTAAGTGGTATTATTGGAAAGTGGAAGTGTTTAGGTGCTTGTGCGGTCTTCGGTCATTTCTGACCGGAGAATTTTACATTTTGAATTTTTAAAGATCATAGCTTCACCAGAATGTTACGAAACTTGGTGACTTTTATGGCACTTGGTATGTGAACACACAAAATACATGAGGGCATGATTCGAAAAAGCTAAGTGGTCGTAAAAAAAAAATAGTCACACTCATGGTCTTCGGTCAAAAATGACCAACCATAGGAAATAAATGGGAAATGGGATGCACAGCAATGAAGGGGTGAAACTCTAAAACATCTAGAGTGCAAAATCAACACACCAACTCACACACGCACGGACACACACTTGTACACACACACACACACCTATGAACTGGTGTGACTGTAACACTGCA
>NW_015662923.1:549951-559704 GCF_001515625.1 Sinocyclocheilus rhinocerous
CACACACTTACTTACACACACTCCCAGACACACACATACATAATTATGCATACTCAAATGAATATTGGTATGGCTATAACCATATAGCCAAAATGAGTCGGAAGACTGAAATAAGAGATTAAAATCAGATCAGACCCAGAAGGATTAAGCTCTGATAAAGCATTCCTATTAATTTGTGTTAACTTTTTATAGAATTTTAATGCTTTGTGTAACAAACTGCTTTCTGTGTTCAGGTTTGAATGTAGTAATAATAATGCAAAAACCTACACTTCAAATCTAAATTTAAAACAACAGAAAATATAAACCTTGACAAAAAGTAGTCTTTGAGAATACCTTAATATACATTTAAATCCACAACCTAATAAAAGTAAACAATTATGTATAAAAACAACTAGGGAATTCACAAGCCTCTCTATAGAGTCCTATACAGGAATCTTGTGGTTACACCATGAAATTACAGGCTTTTCTTTTTTTGCTTTCACCAGGAGGTGCTTTTCTGCCTTCAAAAAAATTATTTTAATGGCCTAGTCTCTATTTTAATCTGAAATACTGCAGTAATTGAAAAATAATTTTAAAAAATTTGAAACATTTTTTGTACTATTTTCAATGGGAAAAATGTATCATAATTATTGCATAAATATTAATTAGTACCATGAAATTCTCTCAAAATACAAAATAAAAAAATATTATTGAACAAAAATATATTAGATTGATTTTAGTGAAGAAAAAAAAAAGTTATATTTTAGGTGTCAGGTCACCCAAATGAGGAGCGCACAAGGGTTAGGTGCAGTAGCTTCTCAGCCAAGATGTGGATGACTATGTAAAGTCACCAAGGTCACGAGTGCTGAGGCACATGGTGCATAAAAGTCACCAATTCAGTCACCATTCCATAACTGAAGAGTTCCAAAATACTACTGTCATTCATATTAGTGCAAAAACTGTGCAGCGGAAGCTTCATGGAATGGGCTTCCATGGCTGCGTAGCTGCATGCAAACTTCGCATCACCATACAATGGCAAGTGTCAGATGGAGTGGTGTAAAGCCGTGGTTCCCAACCATGGTCCTGGAGGCACCCCAACACTGCACATTTTGCATGTCTCCTTTCTCTGACACACCAATTTCAGGTCTTGGAGTCTCTACTAATGAGCTGATGACCTGAATCAGGTGTGTTTGATTAAGGAGACATGCAAAATGTGCAGTGTTGGAGTGCCTCCACGACCAGGGTTGGGAACAACTGGTGTAAAGCACACCACAACTGGACTCTGGAGCAGTGGAAACATGTCCTGCAGAGTGACTAATTACGCTTCTCTGTTTGGCAATATGATGGGCGAGTCTGGATTTGGCAGATGCCAGGAGAAAGATAGCTGCCGGACTACATTGTGCCAACTGTAAGGCTTAATGGAGGAGTGATAATGGTATGGGGCTGTATTTCAGGGGTTGGGCTATTTATTTCAACTTTTTTACGTTCTCTCTTTTTGCTCCACAAAACCTGTCAATCCCACAATCCCCTGCCTGAGCCTGCCACTCACCTCTCATAGAAAATGAATCTAAATCACCTGCTCAGCTGCACTCACTCTGTGCCAGTTAATACATATGGTAAGAATGTTGATTGCTGATACTGAAATAGTTTTGAATCATGTTAGCCAGTCTTGTTAGCTAGTCTTAGCCACACCTATATATTAACCATCTGTCTTTGATGATTCAGTAATTACTACTAGTTTAAGAATACCTGTTTGAGCAATTGATGTGTGTCCTGAAGAAGGCTGTTTTGGCGAAACGCGTAGATCTACTTTTAACTATAGTTGTAATGATTTAAGCCCAGTTCATTAAAGACGTGAGTGCCTTGGAAGAATTTCATCTACATAATTTGACGTTTACCTCCATCACATCCAACGAGCACCAGTGGCTATGTGTAGGGTATCAGACCGAATCAGACAATTTAAGATTCTATCAAGAACATGGTTGAAACACGAGGAGCCAAATTCCACAGAAAGGCCCAAGACACAGGATGTTCGTAAATCAGATCCTGGTGCCACAAGCCTGAAGCAAGTCCACCAACTAGCAGCTTTGAGTAGTTCACAGCATTTAAACAAAAGAACACTTATTGACAATTCCAAGGAGATTGTCAATTTTGGGGCAAGTAATCAAGATTAATGGTCAAAAGTCCGACCTCGAGTGCCGTCTAAAACTTAAACCAGGCCACAACTCCGCGTCGTCAGCCAACGCCCAACCACTGGCTTCCCAAGACTGAACTTCCAGCAAATCAGCAACCGCAGGAAACCCCCTTTTCTGCAAGGACGACAACAAAGGGAACCCCGTACACAGGCAACGCAAGTACCTCCAGATTATAGCTGAACTGGTGCATTTAATATAAATTTTAACCTCATTGAGGAACTCAATGCAAGGGTTAATTAAGTGATTGATGGTTGTTCAGGTCCATGCAATTGCACATATTGCTATAAACTTGGGATCTCACATTTTCATCCTCTTAAACTCATTCTTTCCTTACTTTCTATTTTCCTGCAACTTGTGTGAATGTGTGAGTGCTTGTGTTTATGTGTTAGACTAGTTTATATGCCTTCGATTTATCCAATAAAGTCTTATTGACATTGAAAAGAGAAGTATCTTAGACACCCGTGTAGCACTCTCTGCTTCTGTTTTTTGTAAGAGTTTTGAATCATGTCAAGAAATGTGTGGTGTGCAGTAACCCTGTGGAAATTGCTGAATGGCCAGGAAGGAGGTGGAATCTTCCTGATTAGCATGTGTTCTTGAATATTCACCTCAAGCTCTCCCATAGGTCACTGCATCAAGCATGTCACCAAAATGCACTTTATAGTAAATTTCTTTCATTAAAAATGTGTATTGTAACTCCCCAATAGGAGCAGATCACAAAGTGTGCCAAGAAAATATCCCCTACAACATTACACCACCTCTACCCGCCTGAACCGTTGAAATAGGGGACAATGGATCCATGCTTTCATGTTGTTTACACCAAATTCTGACCCTACCAATAGCTCATCAGATCTGGCAACCTCCATCTGGCAAAAAATGTACAGTGCTTAACACATTTATTAAGCCACCCAATGTAAGGTTTGTGCCACAGCTGCCCTAAAATATCAGTATTGGTGAATATATTTTAAAATGTAATTTATTTCTGTGATCAAAGCTGAATTTTCAGCATAATTTCTCCAGTCTTCAGTGTCACATGATCCTTCAGAAATCATTCTAATATGCTGATTTGCTGCTCAAGAAACATTTATTATTATTATTATTATTGTTGAAATTAGATTAGATTTTTTTCAGGTTCTTTGATGAATAGAAAGTTCAGAAGAACAGCATTTATCTGAAATAGAAATATTTTGTAACATTATAAATGTCTTTATCATCACTTTAAGCATCCTTGCTAAATAAAAGTAATAATAAAATTAAATAAAGTGAAAAAGAGTGACGTGACATGTGGCCAAGTATGGTTACCCATACTAGGAATCAGTGCTCTGCATTTAACCCATCCAAAGTGCACACACACAGCAGTGAACACACACACACCGTGAACACACACCCGGAGCAGTGGGCAGCCATTTATGCTGCGGCTTGGTATAGTGCATGTATAATGTTAAAAAAAACTTTTTATGTCAGATAAATGCTGATCTTTGGATCTTTCTATTAATCAAAAAATCCTGATGTACTCACCTGTTTAAAATATTGATAATAATAATAATAATAATAATAATAACAAATATGTTTCTTGAAAAACAAATCAGCACATTAGAATGATTACTGAAGGATCATGTGACACTGACGACTGGAGTAATAATTCAGCTTTTTGATCACAGAAATAAATTACAGTTTAAAATATATTCCAATCGAAAGCAGTTATTTTAAATAGTAAAAATATTTCACAATATTACTGTTATTGCTGTACTTTGGATCAAATAAATGCAGGCTTGGTGAGCAGAAGAGAATTCTTTAAAAAAACATTAAAAATCTTACTGTTTAAAAACTTTTGACTGGTAGTGTATATTTGTATGGAACATAGGTTTGTTAAATCTAGGGTTTAAGTCATTTTAAGATAAATAACATTCTGTGCTAACAACACATTGAAATGGGGTGGTTATTTTCAACAAGGTGGACAAAGTTCTGTTCATAACAGTAGACCTGCTGGTGAAGAAGTGACAGGTGAGAAAAAGAAGGGAGAGACAGAGATATTGGGGAAAATGAAGAAAAGGGAAAGGGAAGTGAAGGTGCAGTGCAAGGCCTACAAATGAATACCTTAAGGTTACGAATGACTACTCTAAGGTACTAATATGTTCCTATTAGGGGTAAAAAAGGTACAAATATGTCCTTTTAAGAGTACTGCTACGGTGTCAAGTTGTTGTACCCCAAAAGGTACAATTTTGGCCCCTTTTTTTTCTGTGTGGCCTGGATGAGTGTGAGATTTCCCGGCCAGGAATAGCGTCCCAGTCCGGCCCTGCCAGGGGATGTTCAAAGTGCTAATAATCCATGTACACTGTGTTTAAAATAAAATAAAATAAAATGTAAGGTTGCAGCTTGAATGTTGAAAATCTACTTCATTCAGTTCATGTTATATGGTCAGACAAGAATATTAAAGTTGTGATGAAGTGGAAGTAGAGACAGGTCTTTTCTTCTGGGTATCTGAATTTAACTGATTATCATCAAATAAATAACATTTAGAGTGGAGTCATTAGTTGTCAACTGGCAGAACCAAATGCGAGTTTGCAGGCAACTGTAGAACAGAAGTCACTGGAGAGAACTGTTGTCTCACTGAAAGATATATTTGATTGAAAGTTATATTTGAATAAGTGCTTTCAAAATTAACGCTTTGACGCATGCGATTGATTTTTTTTTTTTTCAGTTTAACACGTTAAAAATAGTTAACGCAATTAATGCAAGGGCGGAGTTAGGGTTGGCCACCCCTACTCACTGCGACTTCTGTCTCTTTTTTTCTTGACAAGAATTGTTTATTTAGACGCAGAATGTCTTTACGACTACATCAAATGGGAGATTTTACGCACACTCAAACTTCGCCTCAGCGCCAGGCGCTAGTCAAACGAACGCGGAAAAGGTACAGGTGATGAGGAGCTTCAGTAGAACAACAGTGAACTGCGGTCAGATGAGATGTTGTCAGGCCATGTCAGTAAAAAACAATTTTTTCCTGTTCTGTCAGCCGTTATACTGTACTCGTAACCGTGGACGTAACTAGGGTTTGAAAATGAGTGAGGTCTGGGGTGGGGTTAAGAATTGTTCTATAAAAACCTAAACATAGTTCTATACTCTAAACACTTTAAAAGAAACATACATGTAGATGTTTGTGAAATATGTTTTCTCTGTTTTGGAGGGATGACCATTGTTAAATTATACCAAATTTATTGCATCAAAATTTGTTAATACTTTACTATAGGTTAGTGGTGGATAATTTTGATTAGTCGTTTATTATTCATGCAACAATACATATTACTGTTATAGTTTTCATTAATAACCATATAGATGATAACTTTGTCTAGAGCTCTTATGAATGTTTTTAGCATAACTTTGTGAAAATGTAAAACAAATATTAAAATATTACACACTGAATTATAGGCGATGACGTCACTCAGCCCCCCACATGCTCCAAATTCACCTAAAATGGGCTCAATCGTTTGTGCTGGTTTGTGCCGTAAAAAATGGTTCGGTTTTTAAGATATTAAAATAATATTTAATGTTCATTTTCTGAAATGGTCATTAAATATTATTTTAATATCTAAAAAAAAAAAAAAGCAACACAAACAATTTTTATGGCATAAACCAGCACAAACGATTGAGCCTGGGGAAAGTTCAAGCTCAAACCAGTGCATAATGTTTTGCTACAGTTTCCGGTTTGAATGACCTGGGCTGCGTTTCCCGATAACGTTGTCTCTTAGCTCGCTACGAAGACTCTAAAGGTATATCTTAACTAAAGGTATACCTGTTCTAGGCGTGTTCCCCGAACTATACCTTAGGCTGTTGCTTAAGGTAAACCTTCTATGGGCTCAATCGTTTGTGCTGGTTTGTGCCGTAAAAAATGGTTCGGTTTTTAAGATATTAAAATAATATTTAATGTTCATTTTCTGAGGTCACTCAGCCCCCCACATCCTCCAAATTTACCCCAAATAGTCTCATTTGTTTGTGCTTCGTTTGTGCTGGTAAAAGTTTTGTTTGTGCTGCTTCGGTTTTTTAAATATTAGATAATCGAATTATAGGCGATGACGTCACTCAACTCTCCACATGCTCCAAATTCACCCAAAATAATATATATTTTTTATTTTATTTTTTTGTGCTTCATATGTGCTGGTTTGTGCCGTAAAAATGTTCGTTTGTGCTGCTTCGGGGTTTTTTTTTATATTAAAATATTATTTAATGATCATTCTAAGGTCACTCAGCCACTCACATGCTCCAAAATTACCCCAAATAGTCTTGTTTGTTTATGCTTCGTTTGTGCTGGTAATATTTTAGTTTTTAGTCTTTTTTACTGCTGGTTTGTGCCATAAAAAAAATTTCGTTTGTGCTGCTTCGGTTTTTTAGATATTAAAATAATATTTACATCATTCTGAGGTCACTCAGCCTTCCACCCTCCCCCCATACTCCAAATTTACCCCAAATAGTCTTGTTTGTTTGTTCTTCGTTTGTGCTGATAATATTTTCGTTTTCGCTACTGTCGTTTTTAAAGATTTTTTCCTAGTCAACATATTAGTCAACGCTGATGGCCATCTCCACAGTAGGCTAATGGACGTGCCTGTAATAGAGAAATTTACCTTTTCATATGGACCACATAATTAGATATTATTATTATTATTATTATTATTATTATGTTTTGAATTGGTTTGTTTAATAGTAGACATTTCAAGATTTCTATAAATTTATTTCTTGTGTCTGTGAGCCGGTTCATTGTTGTGATGCGCTCCATTCACGGAGACTGCATGAGGTGACAGAAAGCATTGCCCAGCTCCCCATCAATGATCTATTCTAGCACATATAGAGAGACATATAGTTCTAAACTGAACGTGCAAGAGAAGCATTAGCCTACTGCATTAGAAAACTTGTTAAAATATTTTTTTTTTCTATATTAATTTGTGCATTTTTTTCAAATGTTTATTAAAGGTGCAAAGAGTCATACAAAAAAAAAAATCTATATTTTACTTTTTCGGGCAGCATTTTGTGTACGGTTCAAATATTACAATTATTTGATATGTCCGTCCACCAATATAACCATTTATCAATTCAAGGAAAGATTATTTTCCTGGCCAAGAAAGACTAACTTTCCTTCATACAACATATATACAGAATGAAGAAAAGTAAGGAAGAGAGAGAAAAGAGCAAAAGAATGGCAGTATTTCACATCAATTAACCACAACCTAATGAGAATCATCAAAGAATCAAAAATCACCTTAAAAGGGGCTCAAACTTAAACACGCATCTAAATGGTTGTAAACGGTTACTTGCATTGGTTTCGTTGCTGAACAAGAGTCCTGATGCAGTAGACAACGGAGGTTCTTGATGAGTTTTTTAGGAGTGAGCTGGAGGTTTTCCTGGTTCTTCTGAAGATAGGAAAGTCCACAGCGGATCGACAAGGTTACTTGAAGATAAAAACTGCCGGAAAATCTAACTCAAGAGGAGAGTTTTGAGGAGTCTTGGATCGTGTCCGTCTCAAAAAGAAAAATTTTGAGCCAAGATTAGTCTGAGCTAATGACTTTTGATAGTTCCTATCCACACCCACCTTTTGGGTGGGATGGCCAATCAGAGGCATGAATTTTGAGCGGGAGAAACTTTCTTTGTCTCTGTTTATGGCCCATTTGCATGTTTATTGCTGGTCTGGAGGATTGGTGCAGTTTTACCCAAAATATGGTACAAATAGTATGATGCATTTCACGATCACATAGTGTACATCATTTTGATACCAAAAATGAAACATCTAGAAGATCTTAAGGCAGAGATACACTCATATACCTGAATATAAGCATTGAGTGTCTAATACAAATGAAGAGTTGTAACTAGGCTAATACAATAGAGAAACATACAAACAACACATGCATATACCAGATACAATTGTAACTGATTAATTATAGTCTAAATAAAGAAAATGTCTTTATGTGTGTGTGTGTGTGTTATGTGTATTGCCAGCATGGGGGGTAGTTTGCTGGCCCTCAGACGTCTGGTGCCAGGTACTGTGGATGACTGTTTCTTAGGACATTGGAATGTGTTTGAAGTTGATGGGGAGACCAGATAGTTGATCTGGTTAGCCTCTAATTGATAATGGGGGGAACCATTGGGAATTTAGCACCCATATAAATGTAGAATCTGGGGCCAGGACTGTAATTTATATGCAAATGTCAAAGGCTGAAAGCCCCCATGACCCTCAATGATCCTAAGCAGACGTTACAACTCCTCCGATTATATAATGGTAAATATTACAATATCATAGCACAACAACAGTGATCAGCAATAATGATAAGCCTAATACTCACAATAAAAATAATAAGGTCGTATAGATCATAACACAGTCTCGGTGGTAAGAAGTGGATTATACTTCACCTGAAATGTTTGTCTTTTCATCCTGAAATGCGAGGCAAATGTTGGATCACAATAAATAGGAACCACAGTTTCCACAAATCCCATCCCATTTGATTGGGATGTTCTCTTTTATTCTGGAAGGCAAGGGCAGTGACTGTAACATCGAGCTTCATTTGATTGGGATGTTCTCTTTTATTCTGGACGGCAAGGACAGGACTGTAACATTGACCGTATTTTGCAGTATTAAACGCGTATTTATACCGATTTCATCAGGCTCCGAAAATTCTTCAAAAAGAACACAAAGAATAGCCAACTCAGCTGCCATAGTTGCAACTCTTGCGTCATCAGAACAGAGTGTTCAACGCACCACCGTTTCCGTTTAAAAAAACGTTTTGCACCGTTTTGTCGGGGCTGAACGCAGCCCTGTTTTAGGTGAATTTGGAGCATGTGGGGGTCTGAGTGACGTCATCGCCTATAATTCAGTGTGTAATATTTAAAAAACTGAAGCAGCACAAACGAAAATATTACCTGCACAAACCAGCACAAACAAACAAGACCATTTTTCGTGAATTTGGAGCATGTGGGGGGGGCTGAGTGACGTCATCGCCTAAAATTCAATGTCTAATATTTAAAAAACCGAAGCAGCACAAACAAAAATATTACCGGCACAAAACCAGCACAAACGATTGAGCCTGTTTTGGGTGAATTTGGAGCATGTGGGGGGGCTGGTGAGGTCATCGCCTATAATTCAATGTCTAATATTTTAAAAACCGAAGCAGCACAAACGAAACTTTTACCTGCACAAACCAGCACAAACAAACGAGACTATTTGGGGTGAATTTGGAGTATGGTGGGGGGCTGAGTGACCTCAGAATGACCTATAAATATTATTTTAATATCTAAAAAACCAAAGCAGCACAAACAAAATTTTTTACAGCACAAACAGAGCACAAACGATTGAGACACGAAGACGTTTTGCATTGGGTGGGGGGCCAACTTCACAGAGGTTAGGCAGAAATCCTGCGGGGAGACAGGACCCCCCCTATCTGAGGGTTGTCCCCCCTAAAATGATGATTAAAAACCACGCTGTGTATTGTAAATTACAATGTTTTATACTTTAAATAATTGTGTAGTAAAACAACACAAACGGGGCAAAAATGCGTTTTAAGTTTAGAAACATTTTGAGTCTCCCCCTCCCTTGCCTCACAGT
>NW_015662923.1:559714-560849 GCF_001515625.1 Sinocyclocheilus rhinocerous
GGTGATCACCGCGAGATGCATGCCGGTTAGAAAAGTGATCGAGTTACGTCCAACTTGCTCTGATGTCATGCTGATGTGTGCCAAAAAACTCTGGCAAAGGTGAGGCGGCTGTGTCGGATTGCGCAGTCGGGCGCAGTTGCTCTCCACTGACTGCGCTGATCAAAAGCATGATGGGAAACGACTGACTGACGACACAGCTTAATGCTCATTGGTTCAGACAACCGTGATGCTGCGTTCTCTTCTAAAATATTTTATTTTTTTATCTGATTTCATGTGATTATGTGTTTAAATTATGCATGAATATTCCCAAACACTATAACAGTGCGATATCTGTGTGAGATATGTGATTGTTTGTATTAATGTAAAAATGGATGATAAATACGCCTTTCGTGTGGAATTAAAAAGCAAGCACTTTGGTTGTCTTGTTTATCATATCTATTTTAATATAAAAGCAACAGAACTGAAATTATATCATGTTTATCAGCAGCGCAGCACACGAGTGAGAATAACGCGATATCCGCCTTTGATCTCGTTGGTATCTGCCGTTTTAGCATTTAAAAGTTTGTTTTGACTATCCATAAATATAATTTAAGATAGCTCTGTGTATACATGTCCTTACAAGTACAATTTGTGCTGTATTACTTGTGTCCCCTTCAAAAATTGCTCTTGAGAAATACTATGTTATTGTCCCCCCCAACTGTTAGACAAAATGTACGCCCCTGCATACCACAGACGCTAAACATTCTTACAAACTGTCTAAACTTAAACAATTTTTTTGTGGGGGAAAAAAAAATCCAGATTTTAGCATAAAAATGCTAAGTACATTTACATATCTCAGTCACAGGCATAATATAGGCCCTTTATAAATATATAGCCACATGACAAATATCTTGTCATTTTTCCACATCTCACCTCTACGGACTATTTCTTGCTATTATAGCCCCAAAAAAAAAAAGATGTGCCATATTCATTAATAATCTGGATGTCACAATTCTCGGGAGGCAAGGAGCGAGGAACGAGGAAACACGGAGATACTTCGACAGCGGTGAAGGAGGCTGGAGCGGGTGGGAGGATGGGCATTTTTGAGGAGCCGCCACTGGAGGGCGCTTTCTAGGAGCGGCCACTGGAGGGCGCT
>NW_015662923.1:560918-561196 GCF_001515625.1 Sinocyclocheilus rhinocerous
TGGGGATCAGGAGCCTTTCCTGGGCTAAACGAAACATCAGGAGCCCTTCCTGGGCTGAACTGGGGATCAGGAGCCCTTCCTGGGCTAAACTGGGGATTCCGCGGTTTTTCCTCCTCATTTTGGCCCCAACCTCCCTCCATATTCCGCTCACCCGAAGCCATGATGCAGGAGTCGGAGCTCCCCTCCGCACTCCCACCGCTCACACCGTGCTCCCTCGTGGTGGGCACTGTCGCCGGCTCTCGCACCTGGTTTGACGGGTTGGGCTCAATGGGCTCAAC
>NW_015662923.1:574273-574663 GCF_001515625.1 Sinocyclocheilus rhinocerous
GGGCCGACCCGTTTCTCGCCAGAGTCCACTCCACAAAGGCGGTGAATTCCTCCCGAGGACCATCTTCGGACGACCGCGCTCTATACTCGGCGTTCAGATTGCCTGATAGAAAGTGCAGAGCGCGTCATCTGGATAGCTGGTGACGTTAGTGACCATCAGGAACAGTCTGGTATGGTCCTCGAGAGTCCTGCCCTCCTGCTCCAGCAGGAGAAGGAGGAATTCGGGGTGCGTGAAGGGATCCATGGGGTAAACACAACGTAAAGAAAAACACTGAGGAAAAACCGGAAAACAAACGGAGGGGAGAAAACGGAAGTTAAACTCTTTTTGGGTCGGTCCTTCTGTCACAATTCTCGGGAGGCAAGGAGCGAGGAACGAGGAAACACGGAGATA
>NW_015662923.1:575059-584272 GCF_001515625.1 Sinocyclocheilus rhinocerous
GGGAAATGGCTCTCCGTCATCGGTGGGCTCAGGCTGATGCTCCGTACCGCGGGGAGATGGTGGGCTGGGCTCTGGGTCCGAAGTGGATCCGGCGAGATCATCCACGGGGCCGATGGTGAGTGGCGACCCGTTTCTCGCTAGAGTCCACTCCACGAAGGCGGCAAATTTCTCCCGAGGACCATCTTCGGACGACAACGCTCTGCACTCGGCGTTCAGGCTTGCGTCATAGAAAGAGCAGAGCGCGTCGTCCGGATAGCTGGTGACGTTAGCGACCATCAGGAACAGTCTGGTATGGTCCTCGAGAGTCCTGCCCTCCTGCTCCAGCAGGAGAAGGAGGAATTCGGGGTGCGTGAAGGGATCCATGGGGTAAACACAACGTAAAGAAAAACACTGAGGAAAAACCGGAAAACAAACGGAGGGGAGAAAACGGAAGTTAAACTCTTTTTGGGTCGGTCCTTCTGTCACAATTCTCGGGAGGCAAGGAGCGAGGAACGAGGAAACACGGAGATACTTGAATTCATAGTCTTTAATGATCACACGGGGAACGTAGGAGACACAGGAACACATGGAATGACGTTTGTGGACCGACAAACACTAACTGAAAGGACTGGGGCTTTTAAACACTGGGTGATTGGGAAAACACAGGTGCAAGGAATGACTAATTAAAGGGAACACAGCACACCTGGGGAGGGAAAACACAACACAAAGAGTCCAGGGGCGTGACACTGGATAAGGATGGGGATAGCCAGATTTAAAAAAAAGGTCCTTGCCTCAGAGGAATTGAAGAGATATCTTCATTCTGTTAGTTGACCTGTCAGTGCATCATGCATTCATCAGGCCTCTGCCACATATGGATTCAGCAGAGTCAGTTCTGAGCTAGTCAAACCTGCCCATATGATTATCTTTTGTAAGTTATAAACGGTCAGACTCCAAGATGCGATCAAAACTATCTTCAATCTGTGAGTGTAACTGTCAAGCTCTGTAAGGCAATGCACCTCAGTGATAGAATAACTCTTGATCTAGTAATGAGAGCTGCTCATTGCTCTCTACGGGGAGGCCCTGAGGTTGTTCTTACAGTGTTTGGAGCTGCAGGGGGCCACTGGGTGCCAGTGAAAACAGAGTAAGTGGCATATAGAGCTGTGAGAATAATAAGTGGTGTCATAAATATGTCATTATGTCTGCTTGGCAGGAGTTGTTCTCTGTGGTGTGCAAAGCCATTATTCCACCCCTTGCTGCCTTCGTGTCTCTCTTAACTATCTTTTTTAATACAAAGACCCACACTATTAATGACAAGACAGGAAAAAAAATAAAGTCTTTGTGAACTTCATAGTCTTACATAAATTGGAAAGTGTTACATAATTGAACATGTTAACAGTGCATTTTAGTACTATTATAGTGTTAAAAAATAGCTTACCCAAAAATGAAATTTCTGTCATTATTTATTTACCCTCATGTCATTTCAAACTCGTGCAGTTTTTTTTCTGCAGAATTTTTAAATAATGCATTGAGTTCATTTCCTTAAAAAATAAATAAATAAATAAAATACACCTTTCAATCTGTTGCATTTCTTTCTTACTTCTCATAACAAGAATTACTTCAGGGAACTTTTTACTTACTTTTTATTTAAGCATCCTTTAGTGAGTCAAATAACGTTTTTTTTTTTGTTTTGTTTTTTGTTTCTGGCCTTATATATATTTTGGCCAGTCAATTATATTTGTTCTTTTTTTTTTAACACGTGTAATACTGTGAGGACGATTTTTAGGTTTTGCTCTTCTGCTTAATAACACAGAGGGTGCATTTTTGATAATCTCTTGTTGGATATCATATCAGAGCATGAAATGAGCATATCAGAGCTGTACTTGATTCAGTATGCTGTTACACTCGGTTTACCAATTGGTTGAGAAACTGTTGAAGAGTTTAAGCTGCTGCTTTTCTATATTATTCCTCTGGATGTTGTACATACTGTCTACAGAAAAGAAAAGTCAGCCTGGGTATAAAAATGAACATTACTGGACTGTAGAAAGAGTACAGATGAAAAGTAGTGAAGGTTCTGGATTCATAGTGCAAAGGTACTTTATCTCATCCGTGTGTCCTTTAATATGCCCCAGGAGGACTCTTCCTTTTGCTTTGGATAAGTGGTGGTGCTGGCAGCCTAATATATGAGCTATTAATGTTTGCAGGTTCTATTCCATGTGAGGTTAAGTGGAACTGTATTTAGTACTGATCCATCAGCAATAAACTCTGCCTGAGGACTGCTGTCAATTAGTTTATTGGTGAAAAGTGTTCATTAAATAGTATGTATTGTGAAGTCATGATTTAATATCCATTCAGTTCATGAGCACAAACTACACGGAACAAAATTATAAACGCAACACTTTTGTTTTTGCCCCCATTTTTCATGAGCTGAACTCAAAGATCTAAGACCTTTTCTATGTACACAAAAGGCCTATTTCTCTCAAATATTGTTCACAAATCTGTCTAAATCTGTGTTAGTGAGCACTTCTCCTTTGCCAAGACAATCCATCCACCTCACAGGTGTGGCATACCAAGATGCTGATTAGACAGCATGATCATTGCACAGGTGTGCCTTAGGCTGGCCACAATAAAAGGCCACTCTAAAATGTGCAGCTTTATCACACAGCACAATGCCACAGATGTCACAAGTTTTGAGGGAGCGTGCAATTGGCATACTGACTGCAGGAATGTCCACCAGAGCTGTTGCCCATGAATTGAAAGGAGAAGTGCTCACTAACACAGATTTGTGAACAATATTTGAGAGAAATAGGCCTTTTGTGTACATAGAAAAAGTCTTGGATCTTTGAGTTCAGCTCATGAAAAATGGGGGCAAAAACAAAAGTGTTGCGTTTATAATTTTGTTCAGTGTACAGTATATACAGTCCTTATTTCCATGCATACTAAAGTAATATATCTCACAAAGGATAAACAAGGACCAGAATATCAAAAACAGTGTGTGAGCCTAAAATGTTTATATAATATAAATATGCAATGCTATAAATATAGGATAAATATACTGTAGACCGTATCAATGTAAGAAAGTATATCAATGCAAAATGTCCAGCTGGTTTTTAGACATTGCTTTATTTTTTTAATTGTCAAGTCAAGTCACCTTTATTTATACAGTGCTTTTAACAATACAGATTGTGTCAAAGCAACTGAACAGCATTAATTAGGAAAATAGTGTGTCAATAATGCAAGTTTTTTAATTGTCTTGTGGCCAGCCAGGCCTAACCAGTTTCACCAAGAATATCTACTGTATCTGGTCAAAACCCCGCACACTAAGTGGATGTCCTGCTGATCAACTATCTAAACAAACTATAAACCACCTCAAAGGATTAGTTCACCCAAAAATGAAAAAAATCTGTCATTATTTCTGTCATCACCCTCACGTTGTTCCAAACTTCTATGACTTTCTTTCTTCTGCTGAACACAATAGAAGATATTTTGAGGAATGTTGGCAACCAAACACTTTCTGGCCCCCATAGGCTTCCATAGTATTTATAAATTTTTTCCCCCATACTATGGAAGTCAATGGGGACCAGCAACCGTTTGGTTACCCACATTGTTCAATAAATATATATATATATATATATATATATACATATATATATATGTGCAGCAGAAGAAAGAAAGCCATACAGGTTTGGAACAACTTGAGTGTAAGTCATTTATAATAGAAATTTCACTTTTTGGAGAATGGTCCTTTTCATCTAAACTGCTTTAATGTTCACCCAAAAATGAAAGTTCTGGAATCATTTAATCATGGCATTCCAAACCTGATCAAAATATCTGTGTGCTAACAGGTGTAAAAGAATGTGTCGATTGGTCCCTGGGGTCCCATTCTACATATCTGCATATGCTGTGAATTAAAACAAAAGCATTCTCAACTCCTCCGGATATGACAAAAGATGAGTGTGAAAGCGCTCAGGGGTGACAAGAGAGAAATGGAATCCATGAAATATTCATGCCTGCCATTTTATCTAATATCACAAGCCTTAAAGCCTTGACAATTAGCAGGCTCTCTGCCCACATTGATTTCCTTCAGAACAGAGAGGGAAAACAAGCCTGAAAGTCCAGTCATCAGCACAGGAAATGACTCTCACTCTCTCTATGTGTAGAAATACCTCATGACACACTGTAAAGTAATGTATAGTGAACAAGTTATAGTATTTAAACATTCTTGGTGTAAAGAAACACACATGAACAGCTGATCGCGGAATGATTTCTGTGCTTTGGGTGGGCAAAAGATATTCCTCTGTACTCCACCCTCTTCATGTATTCTCTTCCTGGCTTTGATGTGGAACCTCAAAGAGGGACTTCAAAGCCTCTTCTGGAAGGAATGGTGAGAATGTTTATGTGAGGAAATGTCAATACTTGGAGTCTATCAGCATAATCAAATGACTTATCCCAGCTAATAAGCCTGTGGCAGCATTTCATCAAGCTGATATAATCTTTGTTGCACTCAAGAGCTGATCAGGAATGTTGTTTGCCAAGGATCAGGTGTAAGTCGCAAGAAGTGCTGCAGTGTTCCAGGGAGGCAAAAGGAGAGAGAGAGAGAGAGAGAGAGAGAGAGAGAGAGTTACAGCCCGGAGATTGTGTTGCATGTTTACACATTTTATTGACCAGCGCCTACCCAAGGATGTGGGAAATCAACCAGTACCAAATAAAACAATAAAACTGCTAACCTGAACTGCATCCAGAACCTGCTCCATTACATTGCACATTAAAACAATTGATTGAATGTTGTTGTTTTTTTACATTTGATTTCAAAATAAAAATCTAAAGGAATTATTCATTGAATTGGTGGACTGCACAGTATGTTTTCAGAATTTGAAATGGCTGTTAGGTGGGTTACCTGCAATGAGGTCAAGGATTTACTCTTAACCCCCACTAGATGATTTAAATACACCATTCTGTGATCAGAAAGCATCTTCGACACAATTAAAATTAGTGGTAGGCAGCACTGGCGCCTCACAGCAAGAAGGTCCCTGGTTTGAGTCAGTAGGCCTTTTTATGTGGGGATTGCATGTTCTCCCTGTGCTGGCGTAGGTTTCCTCCACAATCCAAAAACAAACAACATGGGTGACGACACTAAAATTGTTAAAAGGAGAAACTTGTGTTCAGTTGACAAATTTTCACCCTTCGCATCCCATCTGGCCAAAATATATTTTAAATATATATTAAAATATATGTTGTAAACTGTGAAGCTCAATGAAATATATTTTTGAAATTGAAAATTGTTACACTGACTGATGAGGAAGGCTGGCAGATAAAAGTAAAAACATGGTTTAATGAACAATAAGCAGACAGGCACAACAGTGGGTATACCACAAACACAAACAACAACCGACAATGAACAGAAAACCAAGAGGAACTTAAATACACAGAGATAATGAACCAAAATGACAAACAGCTAATATGATTAATGAGTGTCCATGGAAACTGATGAGTGGCGGGAAACTAGAACAAAGGAAACAGGAAAGTGATGGGAAACAAAATAAAATTCCATGACAATGAAACTAACTAAACATATATGTGAAAAAAGTAATATGCTTTCAAAAATGTACAAAAATATATTAAGCTACATGTTTCATATTTTTCATTTTGTTTTTCTTATTACCTTACTGACACAAGTCAAGTGACTTTCCAAGTTTGGTTTTTCATTAGTCCAGCGATACCTTGATTTATATCTCCTGAGAAAATATAATATGGCCTAATAGGTGCCTAAAAATAGTTTGTCACAATGAGCATCTATGATGTTTTTGAAATACAGTCATACCTGTCATGACTAATTTGCTCTTGCTTCCATTTTGCTGATTGATACTCACCTGCACTGCACCTGGCTCCTGCACATTTCTTGTAACTTGTCACCTTCCTGTCACTCAACTGTGAAACCCACGGAAACCAAAATAATGCAGCCAAGAGTCAGACAAATTTGGCCTATCTCCTAAGCACTGGCTGTTCTTGCCAATCTCTCAGAAAGAGTCTGTTAAGTCACCCTACGTCTGCCTCTCAGTCTACTCCCTGCATGCCTCAAAATACTGCACCCATAATGGTTACTGCGGCACTCTTTTCACAAAGGACAGTGGGGGACAAACTGTGAAAGACCAGTAGCACTTGATCTCAACACAGGTGGCTTAGGTTTGTGATCAGTTGGTTATGGCCAAAATTCATAAGGAAGCTCTGTTATAAAAGCTTCACAGTTTGACTTGTATTTATCATAGCAATACAGTCTTCAGCAACAGTAAAAATGCAGTATATGCAAATATTATATAATATATTTTGTTTATTAACTGGCCATTCATTGCTCTGCAACTCTAAATAGGACAAGTAGTTTTGAAAAAAAAAAAACAATTATATTATATTATATTATATTATATTATATTATATTATATTATATTATATTATTAGCAGTTGTAATTATAATTAATTTCCCCTCGATCAATAAAGGAAGTCATATTTTAAGGAGTAATATTTTCCAAAACAAACTATGGATACAATGTAAGAATTCTGAAAAACTCTCATTAGGACAGTTAAAAAGTAGAATCAATGGCTTTAAAGCTTAGCTCAGCATGAATTATGGACCAAGCTGTCAGTTTTTCTCCAGTGTAAAATCTGTTCAGTTCTAATGATATTTTATTCTAGCAGCAGTAATGAAAGTAAACTGGCTTTTTATTTCATTAATATTATATTATATTATCTGCAAGTAGAGTTTTTTATTTTTATTTTTTAATGTACGCTTAATATTTGAAGTACTCTACCAGTGCACATTCAGTACAGTTCAGCACAGTTCTTGTTCACATGGGAAACACTGAGCTAGCGACTAGTTGACTGCTTTTCTGGACAGCCAGTAAAATCCATAGTAAATCTGAATAGCTGTACAAGTCCTAGTTGTACTTATATTTTTAATTGTAGTACTTACATTTTAATTCTTTAAGCACTGAATGAAATATACAACAAATATAGGGTAAGGGGTAAGATTCCCCCGAAATAGGCAAGATAACTCCATCCCCACCCCATAATTTTTCTCTCGACCATAGATGCCACAAAATCTTATCTCAGCACATCTGATGAATTGCTACGATTTCAGGGAAGGTCTTGAAGGTCTTGGCAGTTATGTATGTATATATTCATATGCCTGTATATAAATGTATGTTTATCATTCAGATTAATCTCTTTTACTGAGATTCTGCTTTATCTGTCATCGGTTATTAATTTGTTCAACTAAATTTTCTAAATGTATTTCTAAAAAAATAGTTGATTTAGTATTTTACAATAATGACACTTAAAAAATATATTTATAAGAATCCAACTAAATTAGCAAATGTTTCTATTGATTTCCTTTAATAACAAACTGAATGATGCATCATCAGCCTGCACAAGCTAAACAAATATCTATGTTACAATTCAAAAGTAAATGCACATTTCTCTTAAGGGGGGATTCTCTTACATGAGTTGCTTGTCCAGGGAAAGAGGAAAATAATTTCACCATGTTGTTTTTGGTGTTTGCAGATGGCCTATGAGCTCAGGTGAGTGGATGTTAATATTGACTCAGCTTGAGGTGGGGACCTTCTGAGACAGCGAGATGTGTCAGCAAACACTGGCCAATACTTAATCGCCACCAGGGCATAAAACAGGATCAGAACAGGATCAGCATTCGGCAGCTTAATCGCAGTGTTCTGGAAGATAGAGATTGTGTGAGTGCGTGTCCATTGCCCCATCATGTGTAAGTGGGTCACACACTATGATCTGTCATCTCAACCCCACATACACCATAACATGATACCCCTTGATACAAATAGCAGCAGCTCCAGTAACCCCCAAATTAAGTCCACACCAAACATACATACATACATACATACATACATAAACTGAGGCCGCAGTGGGTGAGTTTTTACACATGCTATTCCTGAATCACTGTCTGCCCTCTATAATGTGATCATGAAGTTTGCCTGCTAAATGTCTTAAATACATAATAACCTGAATGATTCATGAGTTTTTTTTTTATCATAAATTTGGTAGATGCAGAAACACATAACCCCATGCTAGTAATTGCATGAAAGCAAAACTAACTGGCCTTTTTTTTTTATTAGCTGGTTATAAACACGAACCATGAACTAAAAGATATACCTTTGCACGAATTCTATCTTACCAGTCCAATGCTAAAATATTGTGAGTTCCTTTCAAAACATTGTGATAAATGTGTTAAACTTTACATACATTTGGTGTAGCTGCTAGTTTAAACCAGTGGTTCTCAGCTGGTAGGTCACGACCAAAAAATGGCTCACAAGTCTATAGAAATTGATAAATACAAATAATAGGGTAAAATTTATCAACTATTTAATTGTGACAGTTAGGATAGGAAAATTAATTTGCTTATCAACTTCACAAAAAAAGGGCAAAATGCTTTCTTTATCTTTTGATAATGACATCCTTGCAAAAGCATTGTTGAGACCACACAGAAAAAAAAATGATGCAGTCTTTTCACTTTTGCTGTTGTTTATGTTGGTTATTAACAAAATTGTCAGCTTTTATTCAGCTATGTAATGTTGAAATGGATGGGAGACCTCCTGGGAAAACTAGATTGCTGCATGCTGGAAGAGGTGTTAGTGAAACCAGCAGGGGTTGCTCACCCTGTGGTCTGTGTGGGTCCTAATGCCCCAGTATAGAGATGGGGACACTATACTGTCAAAAAGCAAGGTCCTTCGGATGAGACGTTAAACCGAGGTCCTGACTCTCTGTGGTCATTAAAAATCAGAGGATGTCCTTCGAAAAAGAGTAGGGGCATCCCAACCAAATTCGCCCATTGGCCTCTGTCCATCATCATGGCCTCCTAATCATCCCCATATACTGATTGTCTCCTCTCACAAATAAGCTGGTGTGTGGTGGGTGTTCTGGCGCAATATGGCTACCGTCGCATCATCCAGGTAGATGCTGCACATTGGTGGTGGTTGAGGAGATTCCCCCCTTCCATGTAAAGTGCTTTGTGTTCCTGAGAAACCCGATGAAAGTGCTCTAGTTATTGGCGATTCTATTGTACGGAACGTGAAAATAGAGACACCAGCCACCATAGTCCAATGTTTACCGGGAGCCAGAACACCTGACATCTTGGCAAATTTAAAAGTGCTGGCTAATGCTAAACGTAAATTCAGTAAGATTCACTGTAAAAAATGATTGTAAATTTAACGGTAAAAG
>NW_015662923.1:584453-589028 GCF_001515625.1 Sinocyclocheilus rhinocerous
TGTTGCTTCAATTTATAACAATATTTTCAGTATTTCTCATAGGGCGGGCTTCAAGTATAACTAATTTGAAGTAATGGTGCTTCATATAACATTATCCAAAGAAACAAGTGTTAATGATAAATCCTATGTGATGTTTGTACTGGCTACTGTATTCAGGCCACCAAGGCACCATGCAGACTTTATTAAAGAATTTGCTGATTTTCTATCAGAGTTAGTACTGGTTGCAGATAAAGTCTTAATTGTTGGTGATTTTAATATCCATGTTGATAATGATAAAAAATGCATTGGGATCAGCATTTCTAGACATTCTGAGCTCTATTGGGGTTAGACAACACGTGTCAGGTCCAACTCATTGTCGTAATCATACTCTAGATTTAATACTGTCACATGGAATTGATGTTAACGGTGTTAAAATTCTGCAGCAGAGCGATGACATCTCAGATCATGATCTAGTCTTGTGTAAACTCCATATAGCTAAAACTGTAAATTCTACTCCTTGTTATAAGTATGGTAGAACCATCACTTCAACCACAAAAGACTGCTTTGTAAGTAATCTTCCTGATTTATCTCAATTTCTCAGCATATCTAATTGCTCAGAAAAACTTGATGATGTAACAGAAACTATGGACTCTAGCCTACGAGTACAGTATAACGGCTTACAGAACAGGAAAAAAATAGTTTTTACTGACATGGCCTGACAACATCTCATCTGACCGCAGTTCACTGTTGTTCTACTGAAGCTCCTCATCACCTGTACCTTTTCCACGCTTGTTTGACTGCTGAGGCGAAGTTGGAGTGCGCGTATAATCTCCCATTTGATGTAGTCGTAAAGACATTCTGCGTCTAAATAAACACAATTCTTGTCAAGAAAAAAAGAGACAGAAGTCGCAGTGAGTGGGGTGGCCAACCCTAGTTCCGCCCCTGCGTTAATTGCGTTAAATATTTTTAACGTGTTAAACTAAAAAAAAAAAAAATTAATTGCATGCGTTAAAGCGTTAATTTTGACAGCACTTATTCAAATATAACTTCCACTCAAATATATCTTCCAGTGAGATGACAGTTCTCTCTGGTGACTTATGCCAGGCTTATTCTGTTCTACAGTTGCCTGCAAACTCACATTTGGTTCTGCCAGTTGACAACTAATGATCCCACTCTAAATTTTATTTCTTTGATGATAGCTAAATTCAGATACCCAATACAGAAGAAATGACCTGTTTCTACTTCCACTTCAACACAATTTTAATATTTTTGTCTGACCATATAACATGAACTGAATGAAGTAGATGTTTCAACATTCAAGCTGCAACCTTACATTTTATTTTATTTTATATTTTATTTTATATAAAACACAGTGTACATGGATTATTAGCACTTTGAACATCCCCTGGAAATAGTAGGCCATCCTAGTATCTATGGGATACTCATTTCAACATACAGCACTTCCAATCTTTTTAGAGTGAAGCTTACAAGGACTGGGAGCAAGGCTGCTTGGTACCAACCACAAGGCATTTTGTGCAATGAAATACTGGCTGCCAAGAGCATGAAACTAACTATTTAAGAAACATTTAGAAACCAAAAACATATTTTGCATATTGCTGGACTATGGTTTTATGGTTATATTTATCAAAGTCTGAATTAAAGAACATGTTTGTTTACTTTTGTAAAATAAACTATTTAGGAACTTTCTTGTTTCACTGCTTGATGTCCAATGGACAGTTTGATCCAGAAGCAAAACAAGTGAGCCACCTGGATCTAGGTTGTACTCGTTTGGGGCGTCCAAAACCTTTAATGAAACAGGTCTGGAAAATCATTAAGCTTGTCAAAAGGGGGCAGAGCTATTTTAACTTCCTGCTCTTGAAACAGGCATCAGAGAAGACCAGTAGTTATCCTGAAGGTTTCAGATTTGTTTTTTAACAATGAGGCTGGTGGTTTTTAGTTGTGTTGGATTGTTGTTGCTTATTGCAGTTGACTAAGGCATCAGAGAAGGCCAGAAGTTATTCGGAAGGTTTCAGTTATTTAATTTTTTTTAGCAATGAGGCTAGTGGTTTTTAGTTGTGTTGGATTGTTGTTGCTTATTGCAGTTGACTTGAGTTTGGCTCAGTGGTCAAGATTTCAACAAGGCCAGGATCCACTAAGATTCCAACAGCAGCAGTCGCCAGTTTTAGCTCCTGAGCAATCTGTTCAAGATCCACAGGCATCAACAACTTTTTGGCCTCCAAGACCTGCAATGAGCCCTGCTGGGGTGGATGCACGGAAGCTTCAAGAACCTGGAAGTAGTCAGTCTAAACAGCTTATGCAGGCTCCTATGGTGCCTTTTGACCTGGCATTTTCCAGTAATGCCAGAAGAACCCCAACAGCCAGATGTGTCTTTTGAGCAGCGTGTACCTATAGCTCCCCAGAGTGTTGCAGCACAATGTGGGGAGAACTTTGTGCATGTGGAGGTTAAGAAGGACTTCTTTGGTACTGGTGAATCCTTCATTTCTCACTTTAGGAGGCCGAGCAGCTGTAATAATGCCACTATTCAAGGTAGTAAACCACTTTTGTCTAAGAAGTTTGACCAAAACTGACACTTAATCCTCTTTTACTAATCCCAATAGGTTATATAATGTAAGCAGCAATATCGTGTTGCCCGCTTGGGTTCCTTTTGCTGCAACTAAAGTTGCAGAGGAAGTTCTGGTGTTCTCCTTGAGGCTCATGACTGGTAATATGTATTTAAGTGTTATAACGTTTATAAGTGACTAGGTAGTGTTGCCATTGTGACTTTCATTTCAGATGACTGGATGTTTGAGAGGCCATCCAATCAATACTTCCTAGGGCAATGCTTGAAGCTTCTGTGAAGCAGTACAACCATGTTCCTCTGCGCATCTTTGTGGATGGTTGTGTGGCTACTGATGTGAACACCACCTCTCCAAGATATTCCTTTATTGATAACCATGGGTTCGTAAAGAACCGCTCCTCAAACTCCCTGTTGCAAACAGAGCCTAAAAGATGTGTTTGTTTTTTTTTGAGGGGGGTTTTACTTTTCCTCTCCCCGCATTCTCTTCAGGTGCCTGGTAGATGCAAAGCTTACAGGTTCCACTTCCAGTTTCATGCGTCGTATTCAGAGTGACAAGCTGCAGTTTCAGTTAGAGGCTTTTAGATTCCAGCAAGATGATAGTGGCTTGGTATTGTAATTTGGGCTGTAGTTCTGTGAGTTGTTTTACTGATCATGTGTCGTTCTGTAGGTGTACATCACCTGTGCTCTAAAGGCTGTCATGGCCTCAACCCCCACATGTCCAGAGAACAAGGCTTGCTCCTTCATAAATTGGTATATTTGTTTGTTTTTTTACGCCATTTTCATTTGTCTAGTATCATGAGGTGTTAAATGGGTAACCAGTTTTGTTTGCCTTCTGTAGATGGACTTCTGTAGATGACAATGACCAGGTGTGCATGAACTGTGACTCCACGTGTGGTCTCGGCAGAAAGGGACAAGCACGGTCTTTTTTTTTTTTTTTTGTTCTTCAACTTTTCCCCTTGTTCCTGTGTCTCCGTGGTCTAGGCAAAAAGGGACAAGCACGGTCTTTTTTTTTTTTTTGTGTACTTCAACTTCTCACCTTGTCACTTGTTTTCAGGCCTGGTATCAGAAGGGAAAGCAACCATTGGCCCCATTGTGATTACTCACTGATGTTTTGTGAATAACGAGAAGTGCCAACAAAAGGTTTCATATTAGCAAGTCTTTTTTTTTTTTTTTCCTTCTCTCCGTCTCTCTCCCCTAAATCTGGGGGTCAATTAACAATAGTCAATGGCTCCAAAACAGAAAACATATTTCACAAACATCTACATGTATGTTTCTTTTAAAGTGTTTAGTGTATAATGAGTTGTTTATAGAGTTTTTATAGAACAACTCTTAACCCCACCCCAGACCTCACAAACTTTCAAACCCTGAATACGGCCATGTTTTTTTTTTTTCTAGTATTTTAGATACGTTTGCTCCGTTCCGCTTAAGGTAGATTAAGGAAAACTGTTTGACACTGTGGTATGAGCACACTTGCGCCTTAAAGAGAGCAGCTGTGAAAATGGAGCGCAGCTGGAGGCGTCACGAATCCAGTCTACGAACTTCCGTTCATTCACCACCAGAGGTCACCCGCTCACTACATGGAATCTCACACTACACAGACTGTTACACTATACCCTGGACTACATTTCCCATCATCCATTGCACTGATTGCACACAGCTGTAACCAATCACACGCTCACCTGAAAGCTATTACACACACTATATAACACCCATCCAGATCCTGCTCAAGTCGCCGAGTATTGTCTAGCGTTTTTCACTCACCAAGTGTTAGTTACTTTACCAAGCCATTCTGTGTTTATTTCCTGTTTGGTCTTTAGTATTGTTCTGTGTTTTCCACTCTCCTAGTGTAAGCTGCTATACAGAGCCAGTTTATTGTCATAGTTTTGTCTTTTTCATAGTTCCTAGTTTAGTTTAGTCTAGTCTTGCCTTGCCTGTTTTTCCCGTGTATACATCTCTGCCTTTGTTTTTGGACTGCTCTGTTGTCTTGCCGTTTGGACTCTGTTTGCCCCTGCCTGGAC
>NW_015662923.1:589101-598950 GCF_001515625.1 Sinocyclocheilus rhinocerous
CACTAATCACACGCTCACCTGAGAGCCATTACACACACTATTTAACACCCACTCAGTTCCTGTTCAGATCGCCGAGTATTGTCTAGCGTTTTTCACTCTCCAAGTGTTAGCTACTTTACCAAGCCATTCCGTGTTTATTTCCTGTTTGGTCTTTAGTATTGTTCTGTGTTTTCCACTCTCCTAGTGTAAGCTGCTATACAGAGCCAGTTTATTGTCATAGTTTTGTCTTTTTCATAGTTCCTAGTTTAGTTTAGTCTAGTCTTGCCTTGCCTGTTTTTCCCGTGTATACATCTCTGCCTTTGTTTTTGGACTGCTCTGTTGTCTTGCCGTTTGGACTCTGTTTGCCCCTGCCTGGACTATCATGTACCCGGATTATCTCTCTCTGTCTAGCCCTCTGGATGTCGTTTGCTGATCGGAGACCCTCGTCTGCTCTTGGATTATTCTTGTGTCTTGCCCGTACCATACCTGTTTGCCATTGTTTGACCCTGCCTGTGTTCTGACCATGTTTATAAATAAAAGCTTGCACATGGAGCCTCACGTCTCGTCGGCTCCATTACAGGAGGAAAACTAAACTAGAAGTATTTCATGTTGCATGGTGAGAAAGTACCCTATCCTACAGAAAAGCATTAAAAACTGCTAGATCTGATTACTTTTCGTCTCTTTTAGAAGAAAACAAACATAACCCCAGGTATTTATTCAATACAGTGGCTAACTTAACAAAAAATAACCTATTGGGCAAAGTTGCGTCCAGTGGATGTCTTTTTTAAGTATTTGCACACGTTGAAAAGACGTCCACTGAGGAGCCAGAATGAACGTTTTTGACGTCTTTTTTTGACGTGTTCTGCGCGTCCAATATAGACGTTCATGGAACCTCTCCGTACAAGGTTAAAAACTAATTCAAATGTGGTCAGTGGACATTATTTTCAACATCATTTAAGGTTCATTTACACAATTTATACTGTTTCTGGACCAAATAAACACTCTCAGTGATGCATTTGATTTAAACTCATGTTATTTCCATTTGTAATTGCAAAGCAATTCACAGACACTGTTTGTCCAAAAATCATGGAAATAAAAGAATCTTCACTGAAACTGTTGAAGTTTATGAGATAATTAAATGATCCAATAACTGATGATTGAGCATTTGGTAAAATCAACTGCAAATAAAACCCAATCTCAGCAGAGGATGATTAAACAACTCCACAAACAGCATCACCAGCTTCACTCATTAGATTGACTTTATTTCTGTCAGACATCTAGAGAAACTCTTATTTAGAATTAACAGAGGTTTAGATGTTGGGATTTGTTTCATTTGAAGTCACCATTGTCATGGACAGTGTTTGTTTTAGTTGGGATCTTGGTCCTCATACTTCTTGTTAGCTTTTTCTATTTGACTACAGGCAGACATACATTATGGTACAGTACAAATATTTGGAGCGTCCTTTATTCTGTCCCTCATTTTCTTAAAGAACAAACACTTATTTTCTACAATAATAAACACTATTTTCGTAAAGAGTAAAAGATAAAGAATCACAATTGTCCCTTATTTTCCATTTCTGAAGTTAATTGGCAACCCTAATGAGATATGCGAGCAAAAAATAATAGACATATCAGTCACAAGTGCAGTCTGTATCCAGATCAGATGGTCACTGCAGTCACCCGGATCCAGTACGTATCCAGCCCAGATGGTGGATCAGCACCTAGAGACATTGAGTGTTTACTTTTGTCCTTTTGCATCGACACACTATTTTCCTATTTGATACTGTAAATCTCAATATAAAAGCTCAATAAAAGCGCTATATAAATAAAGGTGACTTGACTTGTTCCCAGAAAAGTGCTATATAAATGTAACAAAATACATTTTTCATATGCCTATGCAGTAATTATACATTTGAATATATTTGATTATAATCTTATTGCTGTGTGATAATCAATCTTGGTACTCCGGTAAAATCTGGTTCCTGAAGCAAAAAACAATGGGTTTAAATATTTACTGTTACAGCCTGCTGCTAAACTTCAATTTTAAGTGTACTTTTTACTGAACATATTTTTACTGTTCCTGTCCTTTAAATGCTCTGAGATATGTGATACATGGACATTAGGCAGAAAATAACCGGACATATTAATGTAACAGCTCTGATACCACCTTTGTTAAACTCCTGAATCCCCATTCTACACAAACTGCATAAGATGGCATGTACCTTCTCGAACTCAAAACCACTCAATAAAACCCCTTGAAATGGAAGGAGCCAGAGTGATGTTTACTAATTATTATTCTCGAAGCTCACCTGCCCGTTTCTGAGCAAGACTTTTCAGTACTGCTGGGTAATTGACACAAAGGGATTTGTGAAGAAAGATGCAGTCACTAACAGGGACGAGGATTTCTTCTACCAGTTGTCATTTGAAGGTCAGGGCTAATTTGAGCTCTTCTGGTAGTGTATGTGATGGACAGACTGAGGTGGAAGTATAAAGTGAACAAGAGAGCAGAGTAATTGGAGAAGGCATGTAGAGGTACTGATAAAAGGATGACGTCTTAATCATCTATCTGTTGTCTTTCATTATAGTACCTTCCTTTCATAGCACCTTGGCTCCGTCTTTATGACAAGCTGAAGATGAGGTGTCTGGTGAGTCACACAAGCAAACAGAATTCACACCAACCAAACAATTCTGACAGCAAACAGTTTATTTAAACATGGGAATGGGTGTTTTCTACCACAGAATTTTAGACAAACATCTTACAATAATTTAACTATTAAAGATGGTTTTGATAAAATTGCATTTAAAAACTGATTTGTCTCCACTGAGTCTGTTCCAAGGTTCTGAAGCTGCAAAGATGTCTTTTTTTTTTTTATTAATGAGCAGTGTTCATTCTTGCCATAATTTTCAGGAGTGGCAATAATCGCTGTGCTTTAAACATTGAAAATAAATTTTTTAATCCAGATTCCCACACACCCAAGTTATGGCTGCCTGTTCTAATTAAAGTAGGAAGTGTTTCACAGTGGCACAGTTCCCTCTAGAGTGGCATGCATGTCCTCTAAAGCACATTAGGTCAGCTGTACGCTCAAGGAGACTAGCATAGGCACTGCTGAAATGATTCAGGAACAGTTACCCACTGGCACAACCACATTAGTCAAGTCACCTTTATTTATATAGCGCTTTTAACAATACAGATTGTGTCAAAGCAACTGAACAGCATTAATTAGGAAAATAGTGTCAATAATGCAAAAATGACAATAGTAAACACTAATTTTTCAGTTAAAAGGCAATCCCTCGTCGCCAACAGAGAGAGATAAACTATACATGTGGCAAGCGGTGCAAACAACAATAGCAGGAGAAAAAGCCATTACTCACCGTGATTGATGAATGATTCTTACTTACCACAGTTGTTTGATGAACTTGTGAAAAAAAAACAAAAAAAAACGGAGCGATAGAAAAAAAAAGAAAGAAAAAAAAAGCAATAGGCACGAATGGAAACGCTAATGACAAGCTAACGAATGCTAACGCGCTGAAGATGCGCTGCACTCGTGGTTTTAGAATAAAAGCGAACGATCAAATTAATCAGATTAGGCTGATAGATAATATCAGAAATATGGTGGGAATTAAGTTATATTTATCACTTTAAACAACAGAGAGTAAGAGATTTTACAGAAAAACAAAGCTACACGAAGCTACAATCACAAACCAGCAGCACTGCAAACAGGAAGCAGGAATAACACTGTCCAACAGCGACCAATAACACTGTCCAACAGCGACCTAGTAATCCTCATTACATCGCAACCACTGGGTTTCTTTGAATACTTATAGGCTCTGTTCCTAGTCTATGGCCTACACACACAGCATTTTAGAGTGGTATCAAAAGGCAGTAAAAATTTGCTACTTTCTAAATATATTTTCTTTTGGCAGTTCTTCTAAAACAGCATCTGTCAGCAAAACAGAAGGAGTTAACACGGAACTTCCACACATAAGGTATTTATTGATAAAATGTGTTAAACAGATGAGCAGGGCTTACTTAGCTGACAAACAGGTGAGTATTTGCATGGTGATGAGAGTCCACAGCGGTAAAGGTACAACAGGAAGATGAGGACTGACAGATTGAAGCAGTAGAGCATATAAGTAGCCAGGTAAGTTGCATATAGACAACAACAAGACCAGATGATGGTGGAATGTACTGTGATGACTTTTGAAGGGTGGCTTGATGAGTGTAGGCAGGTGTGGTGAATCAGAATTCCGGGGGGGAATTGCAGGATCTGGCGTGGCTGGTGACAGTATCACTAACCTCCATAAATAAAGCAATTAAAGAATGGTGGATGAAACAAAAGAGATGTTGATTACAAATCAGTGTTTATCGCTAACTAAAACCAAGGCCACAAAGCCAGAGCTTTCCCTATCCGATCTTTTTTTCCCCCTCGTTTTAAAAAAAAAATCAGTAAACAAGGCGTTGTCTAAAGAAATATCTGCGTACACACGAAACCACTGAAACTGACTCAAAACGATGAGGTATGCATGCCAGCCCACTATGTGTCACTGTAATTCTGCCACAGAGATACACTAAAAACGGAGAAGAAGACTTACGTATTACATATACTTATGTATACAAACATGTTTGCTTTAGTAATTTTTGATATTGCTTTAGTAAAGCTAATAGGCTCAGTAGCTTCTGCAGCACGAATACAAGCATGAAGTCCGCCATTGTTGTCGTTGCTTTTACGTGATGTAGCGGTGACTAGGGTCGAGACGTGGGGTGATGACATCATCATTTCACAAAATATACGGATTGGCTGTACACACGAAAGGGTGTCATTTTCAGATTTATCCACTCTGGGACCCGGTTTCAAAAAATAGCGGTTTCAGGCCACCAAAACACTGGGTCCGTCTGGACGAAACGCCGATATGATACAACATTTTTATGTATACAGCTAAACACGTGCGTCTCCGTGTGGACGGGGCCTAAATCTATTAAAAATTATTTTCGTTAACTGAAATATAGATTAAATAAAATATAACTGTTATATGGAATACATAAACTTAACTAAAACTAAAAATTAGAAATATTTTTTAATAAAAACTATCTGAAATAAAATAAGTACTAAAATTGTTAAAACTGAAATAAAAATAAATTAAAGATAAATAGAAATAAAAAAACTATACAAATTTAAAAAGCACATTACAAAATTACTAAAACTAAATGAAAACTGAAACTATAAAAATAAAAAAGGTATTTTAAAATATTAATAATAGTATAATAGTATATAAATAATACTTAAACTGAAAATGTAACATTAGTATTATGTAATTGAATCATTATCAAGAAGAAAACATAAAAATAGTTAAATAAAACTGGATCATTTTACCAAAAATTTGGATGTGATATTTCTTATACAAAACACTTAAATAAATAAATTAATTCATAAATAAATAAGTACACGGAACAGAACAGCTTAATGAAAATCATCCAAGATTTACCCAATATTTGTGTGTGTGATTATTATACAGTACATCATATTATTATCTAAGATCTAAATTTATCATATTTCACTGGCTGCAAACATACACACGTACATGGTGAGAAGCTGTGGATGTGGAGTTAATAGAAATAATCAATAATCATGCTGTATGAACTGCTCATATTTCCAATGCATGGCCACCCTCTCCATGAAAGTACAAACTGCCTCTAATTCCCAGGGTTAATTACCACATTGTATGTAGTTTGGGGAATACAGCACTCTGAACTTAATTATCGCCCATGAAGAAAAAAATGCATAACACATAGCCACAAAACCTCCCTATCGTTTGTGAAAAAAGAGAGAGAGAGAGAGAGACAGAACATACTTTATTAGATATTACATTCATAGCATTCACATGGGGAGAGTGCATCCAGAAAACATTTAGGCCTAATTTGAGATTTATGTATTTTATTCATTTGAAACAATTAAGATTTTTAAAACAATTAAATGTATTAAGTTAAAGCATATATATATATATATACACTGAACAAAATTATAAACGCAGCACTCCCATTTTTCATGAGCTGAACTCAAAGACTTTTTCTATGTACACAAAAGGCCTATTTCTCTCAAATATTGTTCACAAATCTGTCTAAATCTGTGTTAGTGAGCACTTCTCCTTTGCCGAATGACGACTGCTATGTTCATTATTACATCCAACAACAGAACACCTCAATCGCTTAGGAGTCATTCTTGTCTACATCTGCTCCGGCGGTGAAACAATGGCAGACTGATGACAGCTCACTCAGGGCGGGTCTAAGGTAAGACTCCAGTCCAGTCTGTGCTGAAACGCCAATGTTAATCAAACTATTATGGGAGGGGCCTGTTTTTGTGATGTCACACAGACAGACATCTGAGATCGGCTTGATTTGAGAAAGGGGTAAAGATTTTAGTAGATTAAAAAAAACACTGGGTGGATTTTTATCATTATAGGGTGGTTGTGTACACACACTGCCAACACACATTTCAGTTCAAACTACTTGTAAAAGTGCATGTAGCATCCGATGACGCCTTTAACAGTGTGGAAACATATGAACACTGAGCAGTGTTTATTTAACACTGGGGACTATTGCATAAATCTTACCCGTTTCATTCACGTATGACTGACACGTATGAATCACATTGTGCTTATTAATTTGTTTATGTTAAAACTATGTAATCTAAATGGATGGAAAATTTGTATGCAATTGAAATACATAACATTTAAATTTAGGCCAAAAATTTTTTTTGAGTGTAGATAAATAGATAGATTATAAATAAAGATTTGGTTAAAAAAAATACAGGTATTTCATGCATTCAGAAAACGTGTGTACTGTGCACAGTAAAGGACACTGTGAGTAAACCTTCCTTTGTGCAAACTTTCAGTGCAGTTCAAGCAACAACATTTTTTTGTGAAAAAGATGCTACCTGTGTTGTCTTTTAAACATTTATAGTTGGTGGGATAAAACTTAAATGAAATTATGACATCAGCGAATAAGAGATTATGAGATGTCTACCTGTGTATATCCTTCCATCCCTCAACAATCAATGAATGATGGAGTGTTGGCACAGCTGTGTGTATATGCATTTATCAAAAATCCACACATTATGTGCTTATTTTTACACATGCATGAGCACAGATATATAAACAGTGTGTGCTAAATTAATTTAGTTTGCAAAGATTCACGGATGTTTTTTCATACCTTCTTCATCCTAAAGATATTACAATTTCCTTTGATGGAAAAGCAAGGCAGACATACAGAGAGAGAGAGAGAGAGAGAGAGAGAGCATAAAGAATAAAAACAAATTCCTTATCTCTGTTGCCTCAGGGTGGGAATTCAAACATTGAAGCAGGGTGTACATGAGGAACGGCTTCCAAATTGCTCTCATTACTGGATGCATTCACAGTGGCATCCTGCCAGTTCCAAAACTCACTTATATGCCTAAAATGAGCAAATGTTTACAGTGACCGCTCTTTGAACATATTCCTGCCAAATATTTTAAGTCATGTATATGCTTTTTTCCGGCTTAAATGACTCCAAATGCTTTTTGAGACAAACTGACGTTTTGTTTGGTGTTGTGTAAGAATAATTTCAGTGAGGCATATGATTGGTATTGTGTCACACAACACCTCAGTCGAGAGTGGTTGGGCTCTGATAAAGCAAATCCTGTCAAGTCGTTTGGCTAACACTTTTGAAAACAAAACATGGCCAATGATGACAATTTACATTTGGTACAAATAAAAGGATAGAAAAAAACAACAACCTATAAACACATAAAATATCACAATATCAGATATACAAATGCTATTGTGGGTGTCACCGTCACTGTTATAGTCAGTCAATGATCGGCTGACTGTCAGCCAGAGTATAGCATTTGAGGTGGTGGAATCCCAAAAGGTCTATGAGCATAAAAAATAAAATAAAATAAAAACACACAGCTGTTATACACTATAGTAAAGTCAAGTCAAGTCAACTTTATTTACAGTATATTGTATTTTATACAATACAGATTGTTTCAAAGCAGCTTTACAGGGAAAAATGGGAGAAAAAATTAAAAGATGCAAACTGAGATCAATTCTGCTGTAAAGCAGATCTAAAAAAATAACAGTGTCATTATTCAGTTGAGGTCAGCTCAGTGTTGATTCAGTTCAATGACTGCATAAAGATCATCAATCATGAAATGAGTTCAATTCAGCTTTGAAGCAGCCCTGTAGAAATGTTGTCATCATCCAGCTCAGTTCAGCTCTAATCCAATAGTGTTTGTATAGTCAATTCAATAATATTGCTGAACATTAAGAGTCCCCAACTATAATAAATTTTTATTGCTTCATAAGACCTCTATCTCCAAAGCACTTATTATAGATTTTCAAAGTCCTAGAACAACAAGTTTTTCTTAAAAGTCAAAATGCAGATAAATCCTAATAATCCTGCAAATTCAGTTTTTGCTCCAACAAATTTTTATCTGATTATGTACAATAAAGCATGGTCTTCACCGGTCTGTTCTGTTTGCTGACAACATGGAAAAACACCAATCTAAACCCAAGGTAAACAGAATACTGGGTTATCTTGTTTCACATTTCTCACTGCTCATACTTTCTCATACTTGTTTCACATACTCTCACTGCTCACTGCTCATATTCACTGCTCATACTCAACGCTTTGGGAATGCCTTTCAGTGTGACCGGCTCTGAATCACATGTGTAATCAGTTCAATGGAAGGGCGAGACGTCATAGGTGGATGACGTAGTGACCAGGAAGCTATAAATGCATGTGAGGTGGAACCGGCGTCAGCTTCTAGGAATGAAGCAAGCGCTGACAGAGATGCCAGAAGTATGGACCCGAGACGCAGCGTCTCGCTCCCTTCGGGGAACCATGGTTACATACGTAACCTGGAGACGTTCCCCTCCAGGAACTCAAGCTGTGTCGGAGAATGCTTTGGGAACGAGTATGCCCATGCCGCTAGACTTGCAAATCCCTGACTAGTGTTGAAGAGCACAACTAGGACGAGAGAACAGAAGAGCCAGGAGTGGCTCGCATATCTAGGCCATAGAACCTGACAAATGTGAGGGGGGTGGACCATCCCGCTGCGTTGCAGATGTCCTGCTTGGACACACCTGCCAAGAAGGCCTTGGAGGCCGCCATACCTCGGGTCGAGTGAGCCTTGACCCCCAGAGGCGAGGGGAGATCAGAGGACTCGTAGGCAATAGTAATGGCATCAACTATCAACCGACTGAGGGTCTGCTTCGTAACAGGAAGACCCCTCTTAGGGGGACCATAGCATACAAGCAGTTGGTCCGCCTTTCTCCACAGGGCAGCTCTGTGGATGTATGGTTCCAATGCTCGCACTGGACACATGCAGTTAAGCTTCTGCTGCTCAGGCTCCCTGAAGGGAGGAAGACAGAAGGCCTGTAGCACGATAGGCTGTGGTGTAACAGAGGGAACCTTAGGGATATACCCCGCACGAGGGTAGAAAAATACTTTGGCCAGGCCGGGCGCAAAGTCAAGATACGAAGGGGCCACTGAGAGGGCCTGAAGATCCCCAACTCTTTTTAGAGAAGTAATAGCCAGAAGGAGGGCAGTCTTAATTGTGAGACAGCGATCAGAAATGTATTCAATAGGCTCGAATGGAGACTTACAAAGAGCTTCTAGCACCACAGCCAGGTCCCACGTGGGGACGCGAGATCGTACTGGGGGCCTCAGCCTCAGCGCACCGTGGAGGAAACGTGTAACTAGGGGGTGTCTGCCCACTGACTGGCCACTGAGAGGGGCGTGGTAGGCCGCAATGGCCGCCATGTAGACCTTCAGGGTGGAGTGGGTTAGCCCTGCGGAGAAACGGGCCTGCAGGAACTCCAGCACTGTACCAA
>NW_015662923.1:599006-599428 GCF_001515625.1 Sinocyclocheilus rhinocerous
GATCAGAAATTTCTTCAATAGGCTCGAATGGAGACTTACAAAGAGCTTCTAGCACCACAGCCAGGTCCCACGTGGGGACGCGAGATCGTACTGGGGGCCTCAGCCTCAGCGCACCGCGGAGGAAACGTGTAACTAGGGGGTGTCTGCCCACTGACTGGCCACTGAGAGGGGCGTGGTAGGCCGCAATGGCCGCCATGTAGACCTTCAGGGTGGAGTGGGTTAGCCCTGCGGAGAAACGGGCCTGCAGGAACTCCAGCACTGTACCAATCGGGTAGTTAACTTTGTCAAGCTGGAGATCTCCGCACCAAGAAGTGAAAAGTTTCCACTTCAAGGCGTACAATTTCCTCGTAGAGGGAGCTCTGGATTGGAGGATGGTCTCAACAACCTCGGTTGAGAGCCCGGAAGCTACGTGCTGTGCCCCC
>NW_015662923.1:600465-608722 GCF_001515625.1 Sinocyclocheilus rhinocerous
TACACCAGGAAGTGAAAAGTTTCCACTTCAAGGCATACAGTTTCCTCGTAGAGGGAGCTCTGGATTGGAGGATGGTCTCAACAACCTCGGTTGGGAGACCGGAAGCTACGAGCTGTGCCCCTTCAGGGGCCACACCCATAACTTCCACAACTCCGGGCGGGGGTGGAATATCGTGCCCTCCGCCTGTGAGAGGAGGTTCCTCCTGACGGGAATCTCCCATGGAGAGCCGTCGAGAAGGGAAATCAGGTCCGAGAACCATACTCCGCAAACGGTGATGGACGCGTCCGTCGCTAGCGTTACGCGGCGACAAGGAGCTCCCAGCACCGGGCCCTGAGACAAGAACCAAGGTTTCCTCCACATGTCCAAGGCACGTAGGCATCGCTGCATGACCTTGATCATGCGAAGCGGGTTTCCCCTCGGGGAGAATCCCTTGGTCTTGAGCCACCACTGTAGGGGTCTCATGTACAGCAGGCCAAAAGGTATCACGTTGGACGCCGCTGCCATCAGACCCAGCAGCTTTTGAAACTGCTTGACAGTGAGTGACCGGCCTTCTCTGACTCTTGCGACTGCAGTGAGGATTGACTCGATCCGAGCAGGGGACAATCGTGCCTGCATCGTAGTCGAATCCCACACCACGCCCAGATAAGTGGTCCTCTGTAATGGAGAAAGCACACTTTTCTTGGCGTTTAGTCTTAACCACAACTTTTCCATATGGGCGAGAATGACATCTCGATGTTGAACCACCGTCTGCTCTGATTGAGCCAGAATCAACCAATAGTCGATATAATTTAGTATGCGGATGCCTTGGAGTCGCAGTGGAGCTAGAGCAGCATCCACACACTTCGTGAAAGTGTATGGTGAGAGTGCTAGGCCGAAAGGAAGAACTCGATATTGGTAAGCTTCGCCCCTGAAAGCAAACCTCAGGAACTTCCTGTGAGTGGGAAGGATGGAGACATGGAAGTAAGCATCTTTTAGATCTATTATGACAAACCAGTCCACGGACCTGATCTGAGACATGACCTGCTTGATAGTGAGCATCTTGAACTTCAGTCGCATGACTGAGCGGTTTAACTGACACAGATCTAAAATGGGACGCAACTTCCTTCTTTGGAACGATGAAGTACCGGCTGTAGAACCCGGACTCTCTGTCGTGAGGAGGGACCACCTCGATGGCCTCCTTCCTCAAGAGGGTGTTTACTTCCTGTTCCAATATCAGAGCCTGCTCGGGGCCCACCAATGTGGGAAAGACCCTGTTGAATGGCGGCAGCGTAGCGCCAAACTGAATGCGATAGCCTTTTTCTACAGTCTGCAGGACCCAACAAGACACATTTGGCAGTCTCGCGAGACTGGTCTCTGAAGTACTTGGAGCTGCTAGCTCGGTGCCCTGAAGCGGAGGACCGGCAGGAGACGATCAAACTAACTGCTCTAGAGACCCCCGAGTGGGTGGCGAGCATCTCAGCTCTGCTACATTTCCGGTCGAAAGACACTGAAATGTGTGCTCGCTGGAGACTGCTGCGCCCTGGAACTCTGACAGGGTTAGCAGACTGATCTCCTGAGGGCTCTGTGGAGAGACGGACACCGTGTAATGCGGTGCACCCCGTTCTTCCCCAGTAGGGGCCACCCTCAGCAGTCCTGGGCCATTTTTTTGATTGTCAGGACTACTTTGTCGAGGGCTTCCTCGACTGAAACACGACCCTCAGATCGGGCCTCGCCTTGGAAGCCCCCAGCTTAGAGCGCCGCTGACCTTGGTCCCGTTGCGGGGGAGTACGAGAGGGTTCAACTTTTGAACCTCCCTGTATGAGGAGCTGGTACATGGCCGGGGCTGCTCCCGCCCAGCAGCCCCCAGAGCTAGAGAACGGCGAGGGAGAAACCACTGGAACGCCGCCGCCGCCTGTTTACGAGCCTCCTGGTATCTGTCGACGACGTCGCCGAACAGACCAGAAGGCGCAAGCGGGGCGTCCATGAGGAAGACCCTGTCTTTCTCCTTCATATCAGACCATAAATGTGAGATAAATCAGCGGTTCGTTTCAGTTCTGAAATAACGTCTGCTTTAACTTCTTCACTTTCATCTAGCTCTTTAAGCAAGTCGGCTTGGTATGCCTGCAACACAGCCATTGTGTGCAGACACGCACAAGCCTGACCTGCTGCCGTGTACCCCTTGCCCACCAGCGCTAAAGTGGTTCGCAGCGGCTTGGAGGGCAAGACCGGAGCTTTTAGAGACGATGCCGCATCGGGAGACAGATAGTTCGCGAGCGTCTGTTCTACCCGGAGCATCGATCTATAACCAAGTTCACCCACCCCCGCCACATTGCCATAATAATCAGAGGCGGGGATGAATAAGCGGGCCGAGAATGGTTTCGCCCACGACCTCGACACCTCGGTGTGGAGGTCGGGGAGAAAAGGCAGGCTCCAGCGTGGAGGTGGCGGCTTAGTTCGCAGAGACCGCTCATCTAATTTACTTTTCTGTGGTTCAGCCTGTTTCTCGGCGGGCCAATCGATGTTTAACTTAGCTACCGCACGAGTAACCACCTCCAACAACTCCTCATACTGGGGTGACTGAGGGGGCGAATCCTCGGCACTCTCCACATCAACCTCCTCGGAGGAAGATAGGTGGAGCGCCGAGCCCTGCTCAGATCTGGCGGGTGAGGAAGAAGATAGGGACTCGCCCTTCTCCATTCCCTCCACCCGATCCATCTGCAAACCCCACGAGTGCAGCTGCCTCTCCACCTCGGCGGAAGCGGGGCCAGCACCGCGAGGAACGCTGGCGAAGGCTCCCTCCTCGAAGAGAGCCTTCTGCTCCCAAGCAGACCATGCACAGACTGTGTGTATCACCACTTGTTTCCCGTGGGCAGGGAGGAACACACAAGCTATAACGTGATCTGCTTTCACCCAGATGCTTAGTTTTACTCTCAGCCTTCTTTGACATATTGGAGCTTATATGTTGCTGATTTGTGCTTACTTTGACAGACAACAGTAAATTAGACTCACAGAACATAAAATGCGACTGACACACACACAGAGCGCTTGCTGAATGACTGAAAGCTGACGCCGGTTCCACCTCACGTGCTTTTATAGCTTCCTGGTCGCTACGTCACCCGCCTATGACGTTTCGCCTTTCCATTGGACTGATTACACATGTGATTCAGCGCCGGTCACGCTGAAAGGTGTTCCAAAAGCGATCTCCGACGCAGCTCGAGTTCCTGGAGGGGAACATCCCGCGAGTAATCTAGAGCGAGTGAGGCGATGCGCATATTCGCTTAGCATCTGGTGTGAACACACCATTAGTGTCATTGATTGGATGAACTCAGGAAGCAACCTGTTCACATTACAGCTCTAGCATTGTGCATTCTTATTTTACAAGGCTTTTCAATGCCAGTACTGGAGGACAAGTGTCCGGCTGAGGTTAGCTGTAATCCTAACCAAACACACCCAAACAAGCTAATTAAGGTGTTCAGAATTACTTGCAAATTCAAGACAGGTGGGTTAAATTGGGGTTAGTAGTAAAATCTTCAGGACACTTGCCATCCAGGACTTGAAGTTGAAAAGCCCTGTCATATTATATAAAGCAGACTTTTGGGATTATAAAAGGTAAGAATAAAAATGGTCTCTTCTTCACTCCAGTTGTTCATTTTTCATCACCATTTGACTTTTGCCTCAAATGCTGAAACTACTGTTTATACAATATGCAGTGTTTGTGTGACTGTCCAAAGTATCTGAATATGAGGCACGCAATTAGGTATCGTTTGCTACTGTACTTTAACAGCATATTGTTTCACACTGTACAAGGTTGGCACCACAATGCTCTTAAATTACAATTGCAAAACATTTCTCCAAGCATGGTTTACTTTAGAATGACGATAACCCTATTGACAGGAACAGGACAGGGTTTGGCAAACCTTTCCAAATATTACTGTTAATGTTTTGGAATAACAATTCTACTAACTTTGAAGAAAAAAAAATAGTAACACAAGTCTTAGTAAACAGTCAGGTATATGTATTTCAATTTCAATAAAACTGTCAGATAGAACCTTATAATTCTGAGCATAAATTCTGGTGGGAGCTTTGAGCAAGGCTCAATATATCTCTTCAAAAGCACTGGGCATCTTCTCCTCTGTTTGGCTGTCAACTTTTGTTCTTCTTGACCTTCATGAAAATGTAAGAAAGTCATAAGCAGGTCTCTGGTGGTAGATGCGAAAGTGAAATTAATACTTAATACTGTGAGACATGCAAAAGCCAAGAAGTTACAAATAGTAAAATAAAAGAGACTGAATCATTATGGTGTACTTTATAAAACATGGAAATTTATGTGTGAGTGCTTTCTGATTACTTCATATACGTTCACCACTGTGATAAATCATCATTGTGTTTACTGATGACATTTAAATTTTGAACCTCATTGCTCTTTTGAAATTTTAGTTAGATTTTCAAGTTAAATAGAAGAAGGCTATTCTTTTTTAGACTCCAAACAAATTGGCATTGCCCTGTACTCTTCCTCAGTGTGTTCATTTACCAGTTGAAATGTGTGTCTAAATTAAACAATCAATTAAACAGGCTAATACCTCTATAGAGTTTATATATGTTGCTGCTACAGTCTGTAATAGATCTCTAAATGAAGACAAAATATCAAAATAGTAAAAGTTCTTTCTAAAACCAACAATTTTATATTAATTGTAAATTAATACATTTACAATTAATATGCTGCTACAGTCTGTAATAGATCTCTTAATGAAGAGAAAATATCAAAATAGTAAAAGTCCTTTCTAAAACCAACAATTTTATAGTAATTGTAAATTTGCCAGATGTGGTGTAATATTAGCAGATGGCAGTGTAATTTTTTCTTAAAGTACTTCAATTTAAATGTCCAGAATGAACCACAGTGTATGGCAGGACTCTTCAACCACTTTCTTTCAAGGACCAGATTACCCAAATAAAAATTTGAAGGTGGGCAAAGTAATCATTACGTCTTAGAGCTTTCATTGTAAAGCCAAATTCACACTGAGAGTGATTAAATCTCTGGGTCTATGTGCTGTTGATTACAAGTTGTTTCTACTGCAGTAACAAACCATATAAAGCAGCATATCACTGTCTGCACTCCCACTGGTAGTTGTTGCATCATTGCTGATGTAATTAGCTCTACTTGCAGCACTCCAAGTGGGATTCGACCCAGCATCAACCAGAATGGGAGGCAGGCATGTTAACAAGGACGCTATAGACCACATGTGTAGGAGCATACATTTTTTGTTGTTTCTTATTGGTTATTCGCTGTCACAGGGGCACACTGGTAATCACTTCTGTTTCCTTTATTTCATGTGGTGGTTCGTTTGTTTATAGGATAGGGCAAGTAGCAGCCAACTTTCTGTTGACTGTATTGCATTGGTTTGTTTTGTATCATGTCTCCCTATGTTTCATTCAAATAAATCGAAAGCAAATTAAAGATTAGTAGAAGTTCTCTTTGATGATGTCTGACAGCAAACGAGTCATGGAGGATCCCACTATCTTACCTTTATGTGGTGATTGGACGCCGCTTTAACATGTGTCAAACTCCAGTCCTGGAGGGCCACTGTCCTGCAGCGTGTAGCTCCAAAACACCTGCCTGGAAGTTTCTAGTAATCCTGAAGACCTTGATTAGCTGGATCAGTTGTATTTAAAGTGCCCCTATTATACCATTTTTAAGGTTCCTAATATTGTTTTGGGAGTCTCCTACAATAGGTTTACATGCACGTAAGTGGGATTCAAATTACTGACGACTTGTTTAGGCTGTTCAGAGTCGATTCTTTCTTTTGAGGGACAATATCTTTATTTATCGTGCACTTTTAGCTTTACAACAGTGCAGATTTTTTACATTCACATACAGCTTCATTACACACTGCATGAAATGCAATATACAAAATTGCATAATAGGGGCACTTTAATTAGGGTTGGAGCTAAACTCTGAACCTGAACAAGCATCACAATTCACCCCTAACCCCACCTATAATCATCACTGAGGCATAAGCAGATTGTACTCACAAGAATGAACCTTCAATTCACCAAAGTGTACAATAGTTATGAATTGACATAAGATTCTGTAGGGGAAAACTTTAAGACTGATAATACTGAGTATGCGAATGAAAACAACCATGTGTGCAAGTAGGTCACTTGTCGTAGACGCTGTTTACACGTAGTATTAACAATCATCTCAAATGCATCTCCTGTGACCATTAATGTTCATATCAAGGGGAGGGTCTATGATTTCATGACTACATAACTTTTCACAATTACATAATTTTGTTACTGTATGTTTATAATGTACAAATTTGGTACATTATAAAAAGTGCATGTTTTAATCTCACTTCAAACATAACAACTAGATGAGCCCTAGAGACAGATCCCCTGCAAAGACCTCGTCAACTAGACAGCCATCGGCACAAATCCTCAGCAAAGACCACGAGAACCAAATGAGTTCTCTGCACAGACCCTGTGGCCAGCTTCAACTCCTTCACCATGTGACGTATTCGATCTTCAAGCAGAAGAAACTGGATGGACGTTCTGAGTGATGCCAGTCCACAGTCTGACTAGGGCCTCAAACTTAACCACACCATGTTGGTTCGTCTGGCCAGAGGAGAACTGGACCCCTGACTAAGCCTGGTTTCTCCCAAAAAAAAATTTTCTCCATTGTGTTGCCAATAAAGTTTGGGTTTGGATTGCCACTGTTGCCTTTTGGCTTGCTTAGTTGGGACACTTAATATTTGGCAATATTGTCGATTGATTGCACATACACTATTGGATTGCACATACACTATTGGAAGAGAACTGAGCTGAGCTGGATGTTGTTGTCACTGAATCAACGATGAACTGACGTTAATTTAAAAATTGACTGTTTACTATTGTCCTCTTTTTAGAGCTACTTTACAGCAGAATAGAATTTTTAAATTGTGCTATTTTCCTGTTTAACACTGTAAAGCTGCTTTGGTACAATCTGCATTGTATAAAGCGCTATATATATAAAAGTGATTTGACTTTAGTCAGGCACTTTAATGAACTAAACTGTGCCTGATCTGTGTCATTGGATGTTGATATCAGGCACCACATTTATGCCTTCGGCAGACATCAAGTTACAAGGCATATCAGAATGTATTCCCTGGAATACCACAGGCAGATGCATACAAAAGAGGTTAAATGATGTTTTGTGCATGTATATGTATGAGCATTTCAAGTGCGTGGTTGTTTTCTTCAAGGACAAGGGTGTCCAATCCTGCTCCTGGAGGGTCACCTTCTTTGTTATGGCACAGGGAATGCATGTTATGTGAGAATGTGGTTCCTGATGCATCAGGACACAAATGTGACATAGTCACATGTATTCCCAATTACCTCTAAATCTGGTTGAGATGAGCTGAGATGGATGTTGATACCAAGTGTAAATGGAGTCTTGGAAATCTGGTATAACAAATTCCACATTAAATTGTGATTTAGAAAATATATATAGTAGAATAAACATCTGGGAACTTTTTAAAAGTAGTGTCTATTTGGCTCACATTTTATAAAGCATTATTGGTTAGGACTTTGCATATGGCTGTTCATTGTTTTATGTCAAAGATAGAACTTCATACTGGCGATATCCACACATTAGAACTAATTTAACATGATGTCCAGCTGCTCAGCCATACAAATCCACACGTACCATCTGTTACCACGTGCCAGGTTAAACATCTTTGAGTTGTCGAGCAGATAAGGTTTTCCCCACTAATCAATGTCTGTGGATCCTATTAGCTAGACATTATGCACATGGAATACTAATGGAAACCAAATGCCATGCTTGTGCGAGCACAAGATGAAACTATAAAACCCCTTCCCTTTCAGTCAGTCACGTTCGACGTTACGTCAGTCGTGACTGACGAATTGGGATCTCGCCCGAGAGCCCAATCACCTTCGAGTGTTAACTAAACAAGCCAATGACAGTTGGCGTGCGTGTTTCGCCACGCGCACCCCGCCCCGCAGCCAGCGTATAAAAGGAGAGCGCGTGCAAACGCACATCAGTTTTTCGCTTCGGAGCCGAGCCTTCTACAAGACGAATCTCCGCGAGTGTTTGCAGAGAGAAACAGCTGGCGTTGGTGTTACGGCGTATCAGCGGGGGTTGCCATCCAGGCTGCTGAAACCTCGGCGAGCTGCAGCTTCCATTCTGCGGTCTCGCCGCGACCTCCCCTGGGCGCTTCAGCGCTCTCTAAAAGAGTATTTCCTTCTAAAAGAGCAATTTCTAAAAGAGCTTCACGAGCGACGG
>NW_015662923.1:608805-613636 GCF_001515625.1 Sinocyclocheilus rhinocerous
GACCGCACCACTCCTTCCCCCGGAGGAGGGCCTGGTGGAGAATCCTTTGTTCCCGTTCTTTTCTGTTCCGCCACTGGCTACCCAGCCAGTGGTACCAAAACTTCAATAAAAGAGCAGTTTCCTTTGCCTCTGGGTCCCAAGAAGGCGAGGATGGCGGTGCACGAGACCCAGTCACCACACGGCCGTCCCCCTCTCCTTTCGCCAATGGGCAGCAGGGTCCGGTTCAGGGACGCTATGCCTCCTCACGAGCCCCCTGCCCAGACGTGGAGCCAGGTAAGTGGCGCACCGCGCACTCAGACCCCACCATGGGACGCACGGCCTCCCGGGTTGGGTCCCTGTGTTCCACTTCGCTCTGAAATCTTCTGATACTGCCGGAATTTAATCGGAGGAAAAAATTGATCGTAACGGCCATTAATCGGCTGTCGGTGAACATGTCAAACCAGCAATCAAAGATAACAGATTTTAGCCTAGGTTTATAGGAATCTTTTAGGATTTCCAAAGTTTGTCTCACCAAATCGTGGCCAAAATCGCACAGTGTGAGCCGGGCTTAACTCACATTTTTCAACCATCTTTGACCAAGTCTCTTACTTGTAATTATTTGTTAAATTTACAAGCAATTTCTAAGTGAAAATAGTTTCAAAGTGCACCAATTTTTGGGGGGAGGCACTGATCTTCCATTCCAGGAATAATACTGCCCCTGCACACAAAGTGAGGTCCACAAATAAATTGTTTACTCAGTCTGGGAACAAACTTGACTGACTTGCAAGCCCAGACATGAACTCCATGAACACATATGGGATAAAGTGGAGCACTTACTGTGAGCCATACCCCAGAGGTGTTTAACTCTGCTCCTGGAGACCCACTGTACTGCAAAATTTAGCTCCAACCATAATCAATCACAGCTGAAACAGCTAATTAATGTCTTCAGAATCACTTGAAAAATCACAGGAAGGTGTATTGAAGCCGGTTTGAATGAACTTTGCAAGACAGTGGGTCTCCAGGAGCAAAGTTCAAGACCTGCACCATAACCCACATCAGGGCCTGCTCTTCTATGTTTCCATCTACCTATTGTTCTGCACATTTTGGGATACTGAATTGCAAAAAATGAAAAATAAATGATGGTAACATTTTTACCAAATAAATTCCTTGATGCATGTCAAAAAAAGTCATGTGACTTTGCACGATGGGACGACATAACTGCACTAACCGGCAGACTGATCTCATTGCACAGAATCTGAATTGTTGCTCATTCTGAAATGCCTGAGCCAAAGTCTGTCATCATTGTGGTTCAGTATAATTACCTCCCAGAACTGTCAAACAGCAGGCATCCGCCTCTGAAAGCAAGATAACATTACCACATTTATTGCATTTTGTCTGCACACAGGCACAAGTAAAAAAAAAAATGTATATACGAAAAAAGCCCCACACTTGTTTCTCCTACTGCAGCAAATTACCTTTTTCTTAGTGATATTTGGTGGCAATTTATTAGGAAGTGACAATTTTGTTCTCTTTGTCTCGCTGGATGGAGTGCATTAAGAGCAAATGTTTTATGCAATATTCCAATTTAGCGCATAAGTTAAATTCACAACTTTGGATGGAAACATAGCTATTGATGATCTTGTGTATGAATGGAAGCAAACCCCTGCTTCCATGTTCCAACATCTATTGGAAAGCTTTCCAAGAAGAGTGTAAGCTGTTATAGAAGCAAAGAGGGGGATTAATGCTTGTTTCCATGCTCTTGTAATGAAATGTTCAAAAAGACACATGAGCATCAGAGAGGTCAAGCACTGATGCTGGAAGATTGTTCCTGACTCACTGTTTCTTCACTATTTCTGATATGACTCTTGCTTTGTGTACAGGGGTATTGTCATTTTGGAACAGAAACCGTCCCCAAACTGTTGCAACAAAAGTGGAAGCACATTATTCTCTTGCATGTAATCGTATCCTGTAGCAATGAGACTTATATTTCACTGGACTTACTGGTATAGTAAAACCCATTAATTAGAAGGGGCTGTCCACAAATTTGACATAAACATTGTATGAATGTATATACATTTGATACATCAGATACTTTTTGTGACAACATACTGTAAATGAGCATTCAGATGAGATTTGCTATATAGTTTAAATTGCGTTATGTATTATCAGCTTGTTGTATATTTGTTGGTGCTATTTTGACTATTTGCATCTTTATAAACATGTAGTGACTGATATATGCTCCAAAATATTAAGATTCTCAAAATCAAAAGTCTCCATCTATATCAATTTCACATCTGCAGTTGCTTATTTCCAAATGTCTTGGCATTGCAGACCTCTCAGCTGGAGGCCCCTGACGGTCATAGACTCAGGGGACTATTTGGCTGCATTGGCCAAGTATCTATTTCTAGCTCTAGGTCCATGTATCTACTGATTTATTTATTTGTTTGTTTGTTGATTTATTTATGTTTTTTTTCACTAAAATATTGAAAACATATTAAAGCAATGCCCCTGTCCAATGTGAATGCTGGCTGACAATCTGATGCCAGTTTCTCATGTCACTATGAAATCTTATGTGTGACTCTGTTATTGTCTTCTTGTAGTATTGACAAACTATTTTCCTGTTTAACACTGTAAAGCTGCTTTGACACAACCAGTATTGTATAAAGTGCTATACAAATAAAGGTGACTTGACTTGACTTGTGCCTGCTACACTGCCAAAACTGATGGACTCACTGCCAATACATTCACTTTTCTGTGACAACCTTCTTTTTTAGCAGCAAGGACATACAAAAAGAACCTTGATATTACCATGTTCTTTCTGTCATTGTTATACCATAGTATTCTTTGAAGACCTATGATGCCTCAAAACACTCAGTGCGATAATAAAGTACCATTATCTCTGACATGTCACTGTTCCGCTATAGTGCTAGTTTTGTGAGGGGACCTGTGAATGACAGCAGCATCCTCATGTTACCCTGCTCTCAACTCCACTTTGAAATACATGACAAGGGCCAAACTAGGACCTATAGTGCTGCTAGTGTAATATATGAATGTCCATTTCCACTTCTGGAAAAACAGTGTCCTTTCCATGACTAAGTGCACTCTTCCAGAAGAAAAGATGGAGTGTCAGTAGATTTTCTCAAGACTATTGAACGAATCACCTTATATCAGTATTACTGCACTGTAAAGCTGCTTTGACACAACCAGTATTGTATAAAGTGCTATACAAATAAAGGTGACTTGACTTGACTTGTGCCTGCTACACTGCCAAAACTGATGGACTCACTGCCAATACATTCACTTTTCTGTGACAACCTTCTTTTTTAGCAGCAAGGACATACAAAAAGAACCTTGATATTACCATGTTCTTTCTGTCATTGTTATACCATAGTATTCTTTGAAGACCTATGATGCCTCAAAACACTCAGTGCGATAATAAAGTACCATTATCTCTGACATGTCACTGTTCCGCTATAGTGCTAGTTTTGTGAGGGGACCTGTGAATGACAGCAGCATCCTCATGTTACCCTGCTCTCAACTCCACTTTGAAATACATGACAAGGGCCAAACTAGGACCTATAGTGCTGCTAGTGTAATATATGAATGTCCATTTCCACTTCTGGAAAAACAGTGTCCTTTCCATGACTAAGTGCACTCTTCCAGAAGAAAAGATGGAGTGTCAGTAGATTTTCTCAAGGCTATTGAACAAATCACATTATATCAGTATTACTGTACTCTGTACTAAATATTACTGTACTCTACTATGTTTGCCATGATGCTATGCACTAAAATTAAAATATAAAAACAATAATAATTAATGTCATTTCTGCACTACTTGTGGCATCAAATAGAACTTCACACATAATAATAGTTTTCAAATAGTTCTCCTTTTGTCTGCCATTGGTTTGGAAAAAAAATAGTCTCAACAAAAACACACACAATTGTTGTGGACTTGCGTTTGTTTCACAATGTATTCACAAGGTGTTGAATAACTCACAATAAGCAGTTATTCAACACCTATCACCCATTTGAAAAACTAATTCTATCCATCCATTTTTCACCACTCCAGGACTGCATTGTGGTGGCAGCAGGAAGAGTAAGGACACCCGTACATCCTTTTCCCTGGCCATTTCCTCCAACTCATCCTGGGGGATCCCAATGTGTTCCCAGGCCAGCCGGGAGATATAATCACCAGGCACTGTCCCAGATTGCCACGTGATGATGAACCAAGACAGCTTGACTTCATCCAGGGCCTTCTGCATCTCGGGGCGAATCTCATACATCCCTGGCACCTTGCCACTTCTGAGGTTTTTGACTATTTTAGTGGCTTCTGTCAGGGAAATGGGCCAGAATTCCTCCAGTCATCCAACCCTGCCTTAACTTGTGACGGCATGTCCTCCAGGTTCAGGAGATGTCCTCAAAATGTTCCTTTCACCTCCAGACTACATCGCCAGGCAAGGTCAGCAAGTCCCCATCCTAACTTACAACAACCTGGACCAGTCCATGCTTTCTCTGCCTCGCCGTCTGATGGTTTGCCAGAACCTCTTTGAGGCCAACCAAAAGTCCTTCTTCATGGCTTCCCCGATCTCCTCCCATACCTGAATTATTGCTTCCCTGGCCACTGCGGCTATGGTCCTTTTAGACTTTAACATAAAATCTATAGGTTATAATTATAAAACATTATAATTATAAAACATATTCACCTGTAGATGCACAATTACACTAATGAAAATACATGTTTATTTCAAAGTTCTTCAACAGGGAGTTTTGTTATATGTATGCGTGTATATACACACACACATCTATATATATATATATATATATATATATTAGGGCTGGGTAAAAAATATCG
>NW_015662923.1:614199-614787 GCF_001515625.1 Sinocyclocheilus rhinocerous
ACGTCATGTCTGCTACGCCAAAGCCTGCTAACGTCATGCCTGCTACTCCAGGACCTGCTCACATCATGCCAGTTAAGTCGAAGTTTACTCATGTCATGTCTACTAAGTCAAAGCCTGATCACATCATGTCTGCCAAGCCAGAGTCTGCTAACGTCATGTCTGCTACTCCAGGGCCTGCTCACGTCATGCTGGTCACTCAAGAGATTCTTCACAACATGGCTGCCATTGAAGAGCTTCTAGAGTCTCGTCACGTTTCAGCTGATCTTCTAGAGTCTCGTCTCAGCTGATCTTCCAGAGTCTCGTCATGACATGGCCGCCATTTCAGAGACTGCTCACGTTAAGCCTGAGTCCCCGGCCAAGATGGCCGCCACGCCTGAGTCGGACGCGGAGCTTGGGCTTGGACTGAAAGGTCTGATTGCTAGTGTGATGGACCCACCTCTGATGTCGGTACGAGCTGCAGGCATCCCGGTGACGTCAGCACTCTCAAGCCCCTCCATCTTAAAGGTCATGCCACACTCTGCTGCCCTTCCTGTAATGGCGGTCGCCATTTTGAGCGTGTGGGCTGCACACTGCGCTCCAGAGTCCTCT
>NW_015662923.1:615563-616565 GCF_001515625.1 Sinocyclocheilus rhinocerous
TGATTGCTAGTGTGATGGACCCACCTCTGATGTCGGTGCGAGCTGCGGGCATCCCCATAACATCAGTGCTCTCAAGCAACCGTCCTAGAGGTCCTGCCGCCCTCTGCTGCCCTTACTGTAATGGCGGTCGCCATTTTAAGCGTGTGGGCTGTACACTGCGCTCAAGAGGCCTCTCCTGTCCATGAATCTGCTCCGGAGGCCTTTCCTGTACATGAATCTGCCCCAGTGGCCTCTCCTGCCTATGAGTCTGTCTCTGAGGCCTTTCCTATCCACGAGTCTGCTCCAAGGGCCTTTCCTGTGCATGAATCCGCTGCAGAACCTCCTGAGGTGGTGGCGTCCGCTTCCGAACTCACAGACTGTCTTGTCACGGCCATTCACAAACTCACTGCCTACCCTGTCACGGCCACAGAGGCCGTTCACAAACTCACAGACTGTCTTGTCACGGCCACGGAGGCCGTTCATGAACTCACTGTCTGTCCTGTTACGGCCATGGAGGCTGTTCAGGAACTCACTGTCTGCCCTGTCCTGACTGCCACGGCCAAGGAGGCCGTTCATGAACTCACAGTCTGTCCTGTTACGGCCATGGAGGCCGTTCATGAACTCACTGTCTGTCCTGTTACGGCCATGGAGGTCGTTCATGAACTCACTGTCTACCCTGTCATGACTAAGAAGGCCGTCCATGAATTCACTGCTTGTCCTGTTACGGCCATGGAGGCCGTTCATGAACTCACTGTCTGACCTTTCACGGCCAAGGAGGCCATTCAAGAACTCTCTGCTTGTTCTGTCACCTTCAGTGGACTGATTCATTACAGCCGCGGAAAGACGTCAATATAACGACTTGTAAACAATGTCACGTAACATCACATTTACCTCAGAAAAAACATATTTGGTGAACATAAACTCATTCCTCATGTATATTTTACAGCATTCGTTGAGAGTTTTTTATCCTTGAGAAAATTTGGCATGTACTGTACCTGATATATATCCAAAATAATCGATATT
>NW_015662923.1:616575-628897 GCF_001515625.1 Sinocyclocheilus rhinocerous
TATATATATATAAATATATAAATGAAATAAAAAACAGTTATCATCCAACGCCTATCACCCATGTGAAAAACGAATTGTCCCTTTAAACCTAAAATCTGGTTGAGCCCCCTTTAGCAGCAAGAACTGCAAACAAACGATATTCTGATAAGTGGAGATCAGTCTTTTACAGCGCTGTGCTGCATGTACATACATATATCATACATATATATAAGCCGTGTGTGTTTGCTATTGTACATGAATTATGCTCAATTATTGATCTTGCCTTTTATCTGGAAGAGAGTTTCATCTGCACTGCATTTTATCTACACTACATTCTTACTGGGGAAAAAATGGAGGGAAAAAATTGTGAGAAGGTTGAATCCATGCTTGTTAAGCTCCTGTCCCAACATCTCCACGGGCCTTTTACTTTGTGGCTAGTGATGTTGTTCTGGTACACTATGTCAACAAAATAAACCTGATAGTCCACCTGAATGTTCTCAAACTTCAATTCTTAAAAATGATTGGTCATTTAAAGAACAGAAGTTGTCCCAGGAGGACTACAAATCTGCACTATCAACATTCATAGCACAATATTTATCAATATAGAAGTGTATTGACATAGTAACCCTTTAGATCTGTTTCCCAGCTTCTCTAAAAGTGAGGCCATTATTTCTTTCATGGTCAATTTGGGTAACTCTGATTTCATTTGAAATGTGGCTGTACCTTCTACCTCTCCTTCCACCCTGTTGTCCACTTCCTCTCTGTTCGTGTCTTCTTACACTTTGTTCTCTTGCTCTTTCCACTTCACCAATGTCCTCCACTCTACTCATCTCTTCTCCCTCTCCTTCTCCTCTCCTCTTTTCTTACAAAAAAGTGTTTATTACGTTTGAAATATGGATACTTTTCTTACAAAAACGCATGGATTCACTACAGAAGGCCTTTATTCACCTCCCGGAGCCGTGTGAAGCACGTTTTATGATGAATGTGTGTGCTTTATTTGACGACTTGTGGACTGTTCAACTGCAACACCCGCTGACTGCAATGATAGAGCTTGGAATAGCCAGGACAATTTTTAATATAACTCCGACTGGATTCTTCTGAAAGAAGAAAGTCATATACACCTAGGATGCTTCGAGGGTATGTAAAACACAAGCCAATTTTCATTTTAGGGTGAACTAACCCTTTAAGTTAAATTTATTTTATTAACTTATGCCACAGACTAGTATGAGAAATAAAACACAATCATAGCTATGGAGGAAACATGGAACATATATTGAACAGTCAGTTATACAATGATGTTATGGATTATTCATAACTATTTGACTGTTTAATGCATATCAACTGTTAGACATTGTTAGTAGATAAATAAATTAAGGGTTTGAAAATATCTCTTTAAAAAACTCTAAAACTCCAAAAGCGTTTTCAGTAAGTTACTTAAAGTTTACAGGCCCAAAAGCTCCAATAGTAGACAAAGTACTCAGTATCATAATTATTTCCAACTGTATATATTCTGAAAGCTCTATTTAACTGATGTGACAGCTTAGTTCTCCAAAGACATGATACAAAAAGAAACTATGCAAAGTTTATCATGCGATACAGATGTACTGATCAAGGAAGAAGCCTCATTTACATGCGAACACATTTAGATTCTGCTTTAAATAAACTGTGATGCTGTAATTAAAATACAGCAAATCAGCATTTTCTCATTTCCCAGCCGCTTTATGTAAATCCTAAATAGCCGCAAGTGCTGGTCGCAGCCAGTAAAGCTAATATTGTCTTTGTTTCCACAATTTCTGATTTGGCAGAGAAAGATTACTTTGGATTACTGTAATGAGAGTCTTGAGGGGGAGATTTAGTAAAAATGCTATTGATCGTTTTATTCCTGAAATAATTTGTTTGCCTTTACTCTGCCAGCAGCCAAAAGCCAGAGAGTCAAACAACTGTAGTCCACCCCCAACAAAAATGAGCCCTTTAATTGCTTTATATGGGATTGTGTGGATATAATCGCATTCATTTTCATAGCAATTACATTCTTGTCCTTCACTGATTAAAATACCTCAGCATTTTGGTTAACACCATCACTGTGGCATTAAGTATTTTGTCTGCTTGTGTGAGAAGATTATACAATAGGACTGACACTGTAGTTTTCCTTTCAAAGGGAACTTTGATGCTGCTTGATGGTATTGATGCTATGGGAAAGCTTTGCATGAGCCGGTGTCTGAAGCACATATTTCACCACTATTTTCACCAGTATTTGTGAACTGTATCTATTAATATTGTGATATCAGTTTAGCAACATGCCTTACATCAAACTTCACTGAAATGTGTGTGTCATATGCATTGTTGGGGGAAAGTTACTTTTAATAGTAATGCATGACAATATTGTGTTACCCCATTAAAAAAAAAAAAGCAAATGATGTTACTTAGTTACTTCTTATGGAAAGTAATACATTCCTTTTGCGTTACTTTTTGTCACCTGGACTGGGCTTGCTTATGTTTTTTCATAACAAAATCCAAAAGTTATATTTTTGGCAACTGTAAAGGCCCTTTACACCAAAAATGTAATTAATAAGTCTCAAGCCGAAGGAAGTGCCTCTGCACCTCACTCCCAACTTCTTTTAACACGGGTACAGGAGAGCTGTCAGTGAATGAATGGGAAAAGTAACTTGCGTTACTTATTTGAAAAAGTAACTCAGATATTTTGTTGTAAATTTAAAAGAAATGTGTAGTAGTTACTTGAAAAAAGTATCTGATTACTCAACTTGAGTTACTTGAGTAATCAACACTGTTGATGTTGTTGTTGTTGATGTGTTTCAAATCGGTCACTCAGTTAGAATGCTGCCTTTGTAGTCAGCTTCCTTTGTACCCAGCAAACAGTGAGGCAGCTTTTACGAGTAAGGTTGTAACAGTATACCAGTATGGCGGTTTATCACGGTTCGAACGTGCACAGTTATCATACCGTGAACATTTGCATATCTACGGTTTAAAAAAAAAAAAGAATGGAAAAAAAAATCTCACCTTCGCATATACAGCTTCTTTCCGCTATATTTTCCGCTGCTTACACGCACGTGCAACGGAAATGGCAGAGACAGAGATTGTATTTAAGAAGTTAAAATCTGCAGTATGGGAATACTTCCGATATAAAAAAACGAACGCGGGTTGTCCTTGGGGACGGATATCCAATTTGCAAAATATGTGGACGCAAAGTGGCTGCAAAAGGAGGCATTATTCTCATATTATATCACTCATATTCGCGAACACCATCCCTCCATGCAGATAAAGGTATGTCGCATTTATAACAAGTTATAAGTTCAGGCCGTATGATTTCTGTGATGCAGAGCTAATCCCGGTGCAGTCGTGAACATGGAATTTACAGTATCACGAGGATCTAATGGATATTATAATATTGTTTTTAAGGAATATCATGTTTGTCCATTTTTTTTACTTAGTATACCTGTTGTCCAGCACTTTTCCAAAAGTACAATTTGTGAAATTTTCATTTGATAACATTTTAAAACCTCATTTAAAATATTAAGGTTTTATGCATTCATTTGATTACCTCTGTTTTTGACAATATATTTGTATTAAACCATAAACCATTCAAACAAAATACAAAAAATTAAAACATACAGAATTTTAGCTCTTGTTAATAACTTTAATACCTAAAAAAATGTCACTCTCTTTGCCCCATCTAAATTATATTCTGCATCCTTGTTGTCTGCTGCACACTGTAATAAAGCATTTGTTCACTCAAAAAACGTGTTCTTATTCTTTTGATGGTCATTGCTACTGATAAGAATTATTGTATTGTGTAGTATACCGTGAAACCATGATGTTTTCTGAGACAATTATCATACCTTGAAAATCTCACACCGTTACAACCCTATTTACAAGGTTTTGGAATACAGCCAGTTTGTAATCTTTAGAGGTTGAGCTTGTGGAAACTTTCAGAGGTGCAGGGACTGCATTGATCTGCCTGTACAGAGACTTGTGTACAGCAGCAGGCTTTCAAGACTAATTGAATTTCCTCCACTCAACATCTGCTGTTAGTGTCGTGAATGTTTTCTTTTACACAGAAAAAGCTTCAGTAATGAGGCAAAATTAACAGTAAAATGGAACTTGTCTTTTAAAAGTAACTGATACAGGCTACATACAGTACATTACAATGAATGGGAGAAACTGGAACATCCAATATGGTGACTATAGTAAAGGAAGTCCCACCTTCCAAATAAAATTGCCAATTTTCAAAGTCATTGTTTGGTCTTTATGAGAGCTTATGCTGTTTAATGACAGCATCACTGCGGCTGCTGTTAGAAGCACCACAGAAACAGCTCTAAAGTGGTTGTTGTTGTGCAGTTTTTGAGATTTTGGTATTTCCCCATGAAATAAGATCGAAGCTGTGCTTGCATGACTGAAAATAGCTCCCATACTGCATTGCAAAGATGGCCACCAAGTGAAGTGGCTTGCCTAGAAAGGAGCTTTGGTGGAGTGTTTTACAGCGTGCACAGACCTTCTTTGCTATGAAGAGTTAAAAAATTTGCACATTCTTAGATCAAGTACAATATGTATAACCCTTTCCAACTTTCCAACTCTTTCCAACTTTTTCTTGAACTTAAACATTTTTACAATATTTTTAGAAAGCAAGAATGCCAGAGGTCATGATGAATTTTATAACGCACAGTTCTTCTTTCACAAAAATGTGCACATTAGATGAAACGCAAATGAACAAACTCCACTGAGAAACAAGATGAACATGAACAATATAGCTGCAAGCAGCAAATTAGCAGAATCCAGTGGGTTTAGGAAGGAAATGGTAAGAAGTAGATGAGACTAAGGCCGCGTGTCCCCCCAAAGCATTTTTAGCCAGCTGAAAACGCCAGGTGCTCTGCTGAAAACGCCCAGCTGTGAGCGTTTGAGAGCGCAGTGTTTTTTTCAGTTGAGACGCTGTGGTTGATATCCGCTGAAGTAATATGACAGACGCATCGCGAATGAAATGTTTTTCCAAGAATTATTTTTCATAACAATAATATGGTCCTGCAATTCCATCTGGTAAAGACATAAATACTCGGAGACAATTAATATTAACTTCTCCATTGTATCAGATAATAAGTCGCAGTACAAGCAGGGTGCGATGGTTGGTCGGTATTAGTCCCGCCCCTCCTCCACTCTGCTTGGTCTGCTGACTAAAAAGTGACAGTGATTACGTTTACATGGACAACAATATTCAGATTTTAATACGATTAAGACAATACTCTGATTAAGAATCTACCATGAAAACAGAGATTTTTGATTACCTTAATCTGGCTAAAGTCATAATCGAAGTAAACACCTTAATCACATTATTACCGTCATGTAGAACTTTTCGCCGCATTTTGCGACAGGATACACACACAGCAGTCGTGTGCCATTAATCGAACTATGTACTAAACATAAACGGGAACATGAAAGGAATATTCTAAAAGCAACTCATGTAAACACCATAATCATAATATTGGCTTATTTAGAATAAGGTAAATAATTAGATTACTGATGTCCATGTAAACGTAGTCAATGATGAGCGCTGCATTTTACCCACAATTGAACATTCTTCAACTCTCGGAGCCGAGAAAAAACGCCTGAGCGCTCAGAGTGAAAAAGATGCCCAGTGGTCGGCATGCTCCTGGGGCCTCATGTATAAACGTTGCGTACGCACAAAACAGGCATAGAAATGTGCGTAAGCAATTTTCCACATACATATTGGGATGTATAAAAAATAAACTTGGCGTAAATATGTGCGCACCGTACGGGCACTCTAGACCATGCGTACGCACTCTTTTACTGGTGTAATAGCGAAGACGGCAAATAAAAGAGCTTCAACACCTGGCGACGTCTGTATGCACGTACAAATAATTAACTGCACTTGGAACCTTTCATAAAATTAAAAATGAAACACCCAAAACTGTACATGGCATCATCACGAAGACGAACTATATGTTCATACGTGAAATTCCGGAGGGGACGTCGGATGGCGTCACGTGGGGACATAGTGACGTGTGCCATTAATCGAACTATGTACTAAACATAAACGGGAACATGAAAGGAATATTCTAAAAGCAACTCATGTAAACACCATAATCATAATATTGGCTTATTTAGAATAAGGTAAATAATTAGATTACTGATGTCCATGTAAACGTAGTCAATGATGAGCGCTGCATTTTACCCACAATTGAACATTCTTCAACTCTCGGAGCCGAGAAAAAACGCCTGAGCGCTCAGAGTGAAAAAGATGCCCAGTGGTCGGCATGCTCCTGGGGCCTCATGTATAAACGTTGCGTACGCACAAAACAGGCATAGAAATGTGCGTAAGCAATTTTCCACATACATATTGGGATGTATAAAAAATAAACTTGGCGTAAATATGTGCGCACCGTACGGGCACTCTAGACCATGCGTACGCACTCTTTTACTGGTGTAATAGCGAAGCCTAATGATTTCAGACTCTCTTTTCCTTTCAATACACACATTTAGATTAAATATTCTGCTCATTAATGGAGTTAAGCATTGACATTACATAAAGTCTTTATTCAAAAGTTAAACAAAAGATATTTTGACATATTTGTATTGGATGCGCTGTTTTTTGATCACTTTTCTTGTTGCATGTTGTTTTAATGACAGCGAGGAGTGCTAGGCACACAGTAATGTTTCTTTAAACTGCAGATCTCATGTTAAGATAATTTTTTTTTAACAAGAACATCAACGATGCGCACTTACTTCGATATTGTGGCAGGCACTGCTGGATTCGGTGGTCGAACGGTCCACTGGCAAGTTTAAATAGGTCCGAATATTTGCGTACGCACAAAACAGGCATAGAAATGTGCGTAAGCAATTTTCCACATACATATTGGGATGTATAAAAAATAAACTTGGCGTAAATATGTGCGCACCGTACGGGCACTCTAGACCATGCGTACGCACTCTTTTACTGGTGTAATAGCGAAGCGCTGGAAAGCCGATCCGATATTTACATGGGTTCTACTTCTTGCCTTAAGCCTTCTTTTGTTCCGCAGACATTTTTGTTTCTTTATCCGCCATCTCTATCTTTATGTCGCTCAGCTCGGCTAATGTCCGTCCTGTGCACTGAACGCTCTGTCCTCCACATCATGAGTAGACACGCCCCTTACTGCTGATTAGCTACAAGTTTGTTTTGCTACTTGGCCCAAATCAGTTTTCTAAAGCGCTTTTGAAAAATCGCTTACCCCACCTTTAAGAGAAAATATTTTTAGCAAGAACATCAACGATGCGCACTTACTTCGATATTGTGGCAGACACTGCTGGATTCGGTGGTCGAACGGTCCATTGGCAAGTTTAAAAAGGCCCGATTATATTAGCCTACTGCACAACCAAGTCTGCACGGAGCTGTTTATTTCGTGTGAAGGCAGACTTCTTCTGCGATCTTCAGAAAATTATTAAAATAGCATTGTGATTGAAGAATAGAATCTGAAGCAAACGGTAAGATTTGCATGTTTCTTTTTTATAATATTTTGTCAGTGACGCCGCGTCAGACAATTATGTACACTTATTTACACACACACCGTATTTCTGATTCAACTATAGCCTATTTAAATATCCAAAAACATTTAATTTAAAACAATTATATACTGCTTTGGCCAGTGGAAAAGAGATCCACTCTATTCTAAAAAGATTCTCTGAGAAGTATTTTATACAATTTTGTTTTTACATTCATTTTGATATATTTATTCGAAAACAAGACAAGGACAGTGAATGATTTTTAGCTATGTAATGTACCGTACAAATAGCATTTTTAGTCTGCATGTCATATTTTCCTAACGTCTTGTACCTTTGACTGTGTTAAACATGGTCAGGTGGATGGGAATATGCATGGAAATGATATGCAGATGAGGTTATGCATAGTAAAACTAGGCGTTGTAAGCTCCATATATGGTGATTTTGGGGAGGAGACGCACGTACGCACAATCTTCCGCTGACAGGGATTTATAAAAGGATTTTTGCGCAGGTTCTGGCGTACGCATGGTTTTTTAAATCTGAAAACGTTTGTGCATACGCCAAATCTAGCTTTTGTGCGTACGTACACTTTTAGGATGAAATCTACAGAAAGTTTTATACATGAGGCCCCTGGCGTTTTAAAAAACGCGGCGCTCCCATTGAAAACAATTGAAAAAAAATAAGCTAGCCTCGGGAAAAAAATGCTTTGGTGGACACAGGGCCTAACTTAGTGACTTATGTGTTAACAACTGAATTTTTTATTTATTATTTTTTATTGTATATATATATATTTTTTTTCTTTATCTCAAGCATCTCACTACTGCACACATTATCAGTAGATGTGTTTATACTTGAGCTTAAGTATTTTGTGTGGTTAAATTTTATCTATATTTCTCCAAGGTGTTATTGCTAGATCTAGCATGTATTTATACCAGGGTGAATTACAAACCATGTACCTTTTTCACATTTCCTGGGTTCTCAGAAACTTAAGTCGTCACTGCAGGGTAAACTTCTATAGTGGTGAATAGGAAACTACAGAAAATATGAGAAATATGAGAAAAAATATATTTCCAATGTAACCATACATGCCATCTGTATGAATAAAATGTTACACTGAGAATGAATAATGTCAAGACACCAAAATAAGCATATGGTGGGTTCTTTAAGAACACTATAGTCAAAAACATTGGGTCCCATTTACTAAGTATGAAAACACAAATTTGTATGTGAAATCTGTGTACAAATGTTTTCAAACGTTTTACGAATTATTAAATTATGATTCACCAAGAAATTTCATACTAAATTTTATTGTAAATATATTAAAACAAAATGATGTAGACAAAAATGACTCCTAAGCGATTGAGGTGTCCTGTTATTGGATTTAATAATGAACATAGCATTCGTCATTTACTCCCGACATCAGTGGATTACATTGTTTCTGAAGGGAATGCGCCCCCGATCTACATAAATGCGTCTATGTTCGCGCGAATCATTCATGATCCAGCCTAATCTACAGAAGAAGTGAGTATAATGTTTTGTAATGAATCTTTGCAAATCGCCTTTCCTAATAATGTGCTAATTGAAATTTTAACCAAACTATGTTACAGGCTTTTCATTAAGACCCTAAAGAATCATATCAACTTGTGGAAAATGGGCATCCTATGACCCCTTTAAAATAAGTGTCAGTAAAATCACCAACAACCTCCAGAAAGCTGGGGTGATGGTCTGACAATCTACTGTCTGCAGAAGACTTCGACAGCAGAAGTTACACAGCAAGATGCAAACCTCTGATCAGCACCAAAAATAGAAGGGCCAGATTAGAGTTAGAAAGCACAAAGATAATGTAATAGAGTTTTGGAACAGAGTTTTATGGAAAGATGAGACCTTTATCAAAGTGATGGGAAAGCAAAAATGTGGAGGGAAAAAGGTACCGCAAATGATCCAAAGCATAAAACCTTATCTGTAAAGCATGGTGGAGGTGGTTTCATGGCATGGGCATGCATGGCTGCCTCTGGAACAGGCTCTCTCATGTTCATTGATGACTTAACAAATGATGGTGGCAGCAGAATGAATGCAGAAGTGTACAAAAGCATCTTTGCTACTAATGTTGAAGAAAATGCCACCAGACTCGTCGGAAAGTGCTTCATATTGCAACAGGACAATGACCCAAAACACACTGCCAGTTCAGTCAAGGAGTTTATCAGGGCAAAGAAATGGAAGTTCTTAGATGTCAATCTCCAAATTTAAATCCAATTAAAGATGCATTTCACCAGCTGAAGATGAGACTAAAGGTAGAAACTCCCCAAAACAAGCAACAGCTGAAAATGTCTGCATTAAAGGCTTGGCAAAGCAAGAGTCTGGTGATGTCTATGGGTCAAAGACTCACTGCTGTGATTGCATGCAAGGGATTTGCAATGAAATACTAGCTTTTAAACTTGTACATTTGTTTTAAGTTAAACTGTCCCAGGACTTATGCTCACATCAGATTGGGGGATGAAACTCCAAAAGTGCTGTTCTTCTTAGTTGTAAAACATGCATGTAATGAAACAGGCAATAATAAAATGTGACATTCTGCACTTTTGCCTCATAGTCATCTTTTATTCATATTTACAGATGTCTTTACTCCACAGCAATTTTGTCTTTACTGTCCCAATACTTATGGAGGGCACTGCTATGTTATAAAAAATGTTGGCGCTCTAGCGGTTAATAAACAAAACTGCATTTGTCTTGCAGAAGAACATTCTAGCCGAAAATGCTTCTCTCTGTTTATGGAAATGACGAGTCACGCAGGTCCTGGGCTACTCAGCAGTGGTTGTCGTCCCTTCTCTCATGACTCGCACGCGGGAGGCATCCATTAGGGGAAGCACAATAGCAAAAAGCTCCACACAGACATTAAATATTTCATAACACTGTCAATACACACTCGCACTCATACACATGGATTTGTGCATACTGAGGTCCTCTACCTATTCCAGAAAGCCAATTCCATCTGTTTGCTGTTACAGTTTAAATTATTTATTTCCATCAGGTATATATCTGGTTTCTGTTTATTAGGCTTTTAAATTTGTACTTCCTTGTTTTGCATGTGTTAATTTCCTGTTTCCATTGTTGCCTATTTTCCCGCTTTTCATTTATCTCCATGGTTTCCGATTAGGTTCACCTGCCCCTCCTCATTATCCTGTGTATATTTAAGCCCTGAGTCAGACTGGAACACAAATCCTCTTGAATCAGCACCTGGGTCTGGTGTTGTTTGTACAGTATATTTGATGTCTGATTATGCTTTACACCAACTATTCTATTCTATGGATCTTTTTCATACTTGCGCATAGTTTGCCATTGTTAACGTCAGTTGCAAGTTCTAAGGTGTTTATTAATTTACTGCATGGCTATGAAGTATATTTTGTTTTGCAATTTCTCCAAAATTAACAGAACTTCAAAAAGTCATACATTGTACCCTAGCACAAGAGAAAGAAAAATGATTGGATAACCAAATTTGCTTAATTAAATCATGCAAAATGCAGTTTCCTGGCCAATAAGGAATATTTACGTAAGGGACATTTCCTGAATTTTCCTACCTGAATTCAAAGTTTTCAGTAAAAGGTTGAGAACACATGAGAGTATGTACGTGAAACTCTTTTACTTCAAAAGAGCAAGAAAAATCCAGTTTTCCATGATATGACCCCTTTAATTGTCATTTTGATGGTCAAAATATATACACAGGTCAAAATATATCAGTTTTTTTTTATTATTGTTCTTAGAATAACTGATAGATGGTAAGTGTATTCTGAGAACAGTGCCTTATTTAAGACATTCTCAGCTATTCATGAAGTCCCACCTGTTTAAAAAGTCAGGGACCAGCACTTAAAACCCAGTGTCAAGCCCTCGAAAGTATGTATCACACCTCTCTCACTACACACACCCTCCTCACACACATTTCTCTCTTCTCAGAAAATAACCATGATCTATTTCAACTGTAGGAACACTCACCCTTACAGCAGAAAAATAAAATGGATAGGGAAGGTATTGGGTGGTACAAGGGTAGAGAAAGACTGCTGCTGACAGCTGTGGGTTTTACCTGGCAGGAAGTCGAGCGGGTTGTCTTCTCTCATGACTCGCACCCTCAGGCATGCATTAGTGGAAGCACAATGGCAAAAAGCTCCACACAGAGATTAAATATTTCATAACACTGTCAATACACACTCGCACTCATACACATGGATTTGCACATACTGAGGTCCTCTACCTATTCCAGAAAGCCAATTCCATCTGTTTGTTGTTGCAGTTGAAATTATTTATTTATTTATTTTCATCAGGGGCCTGTACCATGAAGCCAGATTAGCTAGCTAGCCAGGTAAGTTTCAGTTTAGTTTGCACCAATCCTGGGTTTTAGGTACCATGAAAGTGGCTTGGCTTTTAGTGGCGTTCATTGCCATAGTAACTTACACTGCACAGCTAACCTGCTCCAGGGCGTACTCCACAAACTCAGGATCAAGGCCTGAGTTGACAAAGAAAATTGATGATCAGCATCATGGTACCAATAAAGTCGGATTGGAGTGGTCTGGTTTTGTCAACTCGAAACTAATCCTGTAACTAATCCTGAATTTGTTCATCTACCATCATGATACAGCCCCTTGGTTACATATGTCAGGTTTCTGTTAATTGGACTTAAGTTCCAAGTACTTCCTTGTTTTGCATGTGTTATGCTGCGTTCAAGTCCTCCTGGGACGTTCGTACTTACGAGTTGACAAGTCGTAATTACGACGTCAGGTGCGTTCAAGTCAGTTTAGTCGGCACAAGATGGCGGTGTACCTTCTTTTAATAAATTACAAGAAAATAC
>NW_015662923.1:629646-634741 GCF_001515625.1 Sinocyclocheilus rhinocerous
GAAAATACAACAAGGGGCTGTTAACTCTGCTTATAGAAAATGAAGAGCAAAGAATTCGTATCAGGTGTGTTTTGCGTTTTTAATATTTTTAAAAAGTAATTTATGAAGCCACTTTAATCTGTATCGCATAAAAACTTGTTATTAATTGTTATATAACAATCCTTCCACATTCAAAAAGCTTTTTTTTTTTTGTAAATAAAAAGCCTGACAATGTCACTGCTTAATACCTTTTACCGCTTTTCATTTATCTCTATGGTTTCCGATTAGGTTCACCTGCCCCTCCTCATTATCTTATGTATATTTAAGCCCTGAGTTTGTTTCTGTTTATTGTCTAGTATTGTCTATGGAAAGGTGTTTTTTGTTGAGTGAGAGTGTGAGTATTATTGATTGCTGTAATTAGATCATCTGCTTGTTTTTTTATGGAGCTAGGTGTGAGAAGATATTGAGTATTAATCACTCAAACACCTTTACTAAGCCTTTCTACATAACCATTGCACTCACACATTCACCACATTTGTAGCTTAATGACTTTTAATTGTGTTTGTGTGATGAGAAATGAATTCTCCAAAGTGCAATGGATTGTGGGAAATATTAGCCTTCAGAATGAACAGACCATCCAGATGTTGGGATACTCGTTTCAACTTACACTAATTATAATTCTGATTTCAAAATAGACCTACTATTTATAATAGTTTATATGTGTCCAGAAGCTGAAAAACAGTTTTCACAGGCAGCATACAGAAGCAGGAAGGCAACAACTTATGTCCTAATCTTATGATCGTGGCACATACTTTCTACTGAGATACCTTCATCTGATCAATTTTTTTTTTTTTGAACGAACATAGACGTATCCTTCACTGCGCATGATATCCCACTATCCTGGGGTGTGTTTCCCAAAGGCATCGTTAGCTAAATATGGTCGTTAGTTCCATTGAACTGTATTGGTAATGACAGAGCTTGCGACCATATTTGCTTTTGGAAAATGCACCCCTGTTTGATTGTGAGATATTTTTTGCTAAGAAATAAAATGATATCTGAAAGTTGTGGTGTCAAAGCTAGACAAGGCAAGGAGAATCTAATAGCAGCTGATTTTCTCATTAAAAGCTCTGTAGAAAGGTACCATTTAGTTCATTATTCCTGTTTCATTATAATGCTACATCTACAGCAATTTTACATTTTAGTGTTTATTTATCATTTAATCGTGGACACTTGTTGAGTGAGCTAAATTGTTTGATGCATTCAAAGTGCACATCTTTTTTTGGCAACATGGTATTCTGTGTTATTTTTTTAATCTTGTAACTATTTTATGAATTATATTTTGGTTTATTTTTGTCCTGGAAAATATCACAATAAGAGCTTTTATTTATAATATAATAGTCACATTCACCTGACTTGCACTTTTGTCTCCAACCCGTTGATATTACTGGAAAAGCACACATATTGAGGTACCTTTATGTAGCATAACAGGGCTGCAGATAAAACGAACTGGGTGAGAAATGGGGCTGTGTTCTTTAAGAAGCAGTGTCAAAAGGCCCATTGATCTGTTGTGCTTCTAGGTTAAGCATCAAAGTGGAGATTTCAGCATCCTGATCAAAATACTACCATTCTTTCCCCCAAAGGCAGCTGGAGGCTACATGCTGGGACAGTCATATTACATATATGCACTATCCAGGGTTTCTGCAGGCAGTGGCGTGCACAGGGTGGGGGGGCCGGGGGGGCCCCTTTGAGGTCCGACGCTAAAGTGTCCTTGCGGTCCGGTCTACGTGCCCCCAGTCCGCGATTTCTGCCGAGGGTTGGGGTGTGCGATATGAAGATTTTTGATCGTGGACGATAAAAATGTCTCCACGATCTGCTTTTGAAGAAATATCGTTATCAATATACTGTACGACGCGACATACATTAACATCAGTGTTAACTCAGCGGTAGGGTTACTCTCACGGGACACTGCACTTATTCACAATCACAAAAGTACATTTTTTGCATTTGCTTTAAAGCCTTACTGGTTAAACGTTTCATTTGTGTGCTCTTCTGACAAGCGCTTTTTCTGAGCACACCCAAAAAAGCCTGTCAAACAGTGCCTGATTACTGAACTAAGTTATGTTTTGTGCTAATACTGTCAAAACACAAGGTTTATGTATAGACTCAGTTGGTTATGTCTAAAATGAAAGTAAAAAAACTGAGAGAAACGGGTGCTGCCTGTATATTAAATGCGTGCAGGCAGGGGTGTCATGCACTCATGATTTTTGAGGGGGCACGACTGGGGGGGATGCTGCACTCGTCATGCTTGTCATGTGATATACAGCAGCCACGATATGACTGTATAACTGATATAGGCTTATGTTTTATTTTATTTTTTTCCCTTTTCATTCCAAATATTTCCAATCAGGAAATATCTATATTCTCAAATATGTGTAAGCAAATGCGTTTTGCACCTTTATAGATTGTTATTTTATCTATAATGGGTGATGGGCAAAGTAGACTAATAGTGTAATCTATTAACTACACATAAAAACCCGACTTAAGTACCAGATATGGGTGTCATCAGGGACGGATTTATGCATAGGCATTCTAGGCACGTGCCTATGCTTGCTCGTCCAGGGGGGCCCAAACACAATAAAGAGATATATAATATTTTTGTTATACTATGGGATATCTACAACAGTAAAAGAAGTAAACAGTAAAAATGACAAACTATTTCCATCTCATCCACCTTTTTTATGTACAGAAAACACGCTTTCCTTCTCCCGTTCTCTCTCACAGACGCACACAGACACAGTAGCTAGTTACAGACACGCACTTGCGCACACGCGGAGACGCTGACAGAAACTTGTTGTCAGCGCTGCCCAGGCCCGGTACTAGGCTCGCTGGACTGGGGGGGCAATCAGAAATTGTGGTAGGGCAACACTTTCTACGGTAATATATTCATAGTTTACATTTATCACAATTCTATGTTGGTTATATTTTGGTATTAAACTCTAAAAGGTTCATGAACTATATACTAACGATATTAACAACTACCGTATTGACCCGAATATAAGACGATGTTTTTTTCTTGGAAATACATCTGAAAAAACGCGGTCGTCTTATATTCAGGGTCTAGACTTTGACATGTCAATAATACACCCACAACAATAGGTGGTGCCAAATACGCATAAAACGAGTGTGCCATGAAATACGTAATGTAATGCGTGTTGGAAAGATCGCCAGTAAAAACAAAAGAAAAATCTGCTCTCATTTCAAACTGATCCCATGAAGGATCTGTCCTAATGTTTTTAAAGCCTGCAGGGAAGCATTGATGACCTCACTTGCTGTACATACATTTACAGTGTTACCCTGGAACACAGCATTTGCAGGTTTTAAGACTCCAAGTATTTTTACAAGGAAATTGCCAATTTTTAAGAAGTTGTGTGTTTCTACCTGCACCATCAAGCCAGATGCTTCTGTTCTGATATCCATGGGTGCAGTACTGCTATGTGAAACCTCTGACAGAATGGCCAAAACATCCTCATTGTCTACAAGACACTTTGTCACATCATAGTGGCTTGTCCACCTAATCTCCAGCAGCCTTTTAAGGCAAGGGACATCATAGTTATGTACAACATACTGGCGATGGAAAAGTGAGTGAAGTGCTGGAGACAAATCAAAAAACGTTCTTGCACAAGGTTCTGCTTGAATGGCATGCACTACTGCTAAGTGGAGTTGGTGGTTGTAGCAGTGGATGTATGGTATTTCTCTACCAAGTTTCTTTTGAAGCAGAGCTTGCACCCCACCCCTGATACCACTCATGACAGAGGCACCATCATAGCACTGACTGATGATTTTGTCAGTACTATAGCCTTGATCATCCAGGGCTGTAAGAATGTGTGAGGTAATGTACTCTGCATTCAACTGCTCAAGATCAAGCAGGCCAATTAGGTGCTCTTCTGGAACTGAGTTGCACACAAACCTTATCACTAGTGACAGGTTCTCCACATTACATCTATCTCGAGTTCCGTAAACGTTTTTTTTTTGTTGGGGGGGGGGCTCATTCGGTGCTTGCCTGTACAGTATATATTTTTAAATAGCCTAATCTGTTTAGCTGATTTGGTCTTTTTATATTACTCGTCGATTTTCTATGGTAGGAAAATGCTCAACGCGCCGTTCATATTCTGCTTGTGTTCATCTGCTTCTCTGTAAATAGTAGCCTATGCTTCCAAGCGATTCGGCTGATGCAGATGTGATTGTAATAAAGGCAATTTTATACTTCATTGAACAGAAATGCACTATAGTGTTTTCTGCTTGGATGTTATGGTTAGCTTTTTATTATTATTTATAATACGATTTTGTGGCTATGAGTTCAAATGTCATTATGTGCATAATTGTCCATTTTTCCCAGTTCAAATGTCATTATGTGCATAAATTTTCAATTTTTCCTTTGAGCAAAGTGACTGATCCTTATTTAACAGATAGTAAAAATAATGAGTGCTTAATGCTTATTTTTTATTTATTTATTCTTTCTTTTTTTGCCTGGACATTTTTGGGGGGGCACACGGAGAATCTGGGGGGGGGGGCATTGCACTAGACCCCTAGACCCGGCCCTGCTGCCCCGCGAATTTATCAATAAAATAGTTTTGCAGCTGAAAATCTATACATGACATTTCTCAGTAGCGAGGTTCTTGAAGCAGTTAAATTTAAAGGTTCGCTATTAGTAGACACTGCTGCTGAATATTGTTGAGAGACGCACAGACGCATGTATTCACACACGCATAATCTCTCTCTCTCTCTCTCTCTCTCTCTCTCTCTCTCTAATAACTGCGTTAGACTGCATTAATAACTGCATTAGCTTGCATATCAATGGCTCAAGCCTCTGTTATTAGCTCTAAAATGACGTTTTGGAATTTGCAATGGAACGTTTGAGATGAGGTGCGTAAAAATTAGCTAGTTCAACACACACAATGTCAAATGTCTTGAAACAAATAATCTGAAAAATTGATGTGTGATTGTGACTCCAGGCCGTTAAAATTATTAGAGAAATAATGCACTCCCTAAGTGGTTGTGTGGCCACGACGCCGTGCCTATTAATGGAATGGTCTTTCTCAGTTCTCAAACAAATTAA